>NC_064864.1:3088168-3388168 GCF_024139225.1 Suncus etruscus
GTCAAAT
The DNA here is from genome assembly GCF_024139225.1 of Suncus etruscus. Classification (NCBI taxonomy): domain Eukaryota; kingdom Metazoa; phylum Chordata; class Mammalia; order Eulipotyphla; family Soricidae; genus Suncus; species Suncus etruscus. Next base: position 3,088,176 of record NC_064864.1, read on the forward strand.
TTAAAGTATTGGTGCTGGGAATGTTGCACTGGTTAAGGGGGAGGGTGTTTTGTTTATGACTGAAACCCAACTACAATTGTGCTTGTAATCTTGGTGCTTAAATAAATATTTTAAGAAATGCACTGAGAATTTAAAAAAAGGTAAAACCTAGTAAACACATAGTGGAGAATTCAAAGAGGTTATAAATTTAGGTTAAGCTAAACATGTTTACTTTATTTTATTTTTCCTCACTCCCAAACTAAACATTTTTAGTTTTGAAGCTACAGTCATAAACCATAAAGGAAATCTTGATAACTTGTACCTAACAAATGTAAAACAATTTATTCTATGGATGCACATATATACAGGATAAAAATATTAGCTACTGCATGGTCAGAAATAGTTGTATTAACAAATTATAACAAATTTATCACAGGCAACAATTCAGTAATAAAAATTAAATAAACTACTAACATGGGAAATTCATTGGTTTTCCATGGATTTATGTTAATAAAAAACAAGCCAAAATTCCTTCACCAAAATCTATGTCTTGTATGATTTCATTCAGTAACATTTAAAAATAATAGGGGATGCAAATAGAGGATGCATTAGAGATATATTAGCATGTAGGAATCTGAGAGGACTATTAGGTACAGAAGTCTACAAGACAGATTCTAGTGCTAGAAACAATAAAGTTTTGGGTGCTGAATATAAAAATCTATAAAGGTTTATAGTTTAGTTTTATTGGATTTGATATATTCAACCCTAGTCCTGCCCCCTGCAAATACAAAGAGCGCAAGTGAAATTTGGTGTGATCTTAGTTTGATTTATAGAGTAAGAGCTAAACATATTGCTGTAGTTATTCTCTCTCTCTCTCTCTCTCTCTCTCTCTCTCTCTCTCTCTTGAACTGAGGGGAGAGATGTGTTTGCCAGTTTGGTTTCAAAGCTATAGCTCCCAGTGTCTGAATTCAAATCCAGTGAATCTTGGCTAACCTAGCAGGATGGTTCAATGCTGAGACCCAGCAGTGCTCCCCAAACCCAGTGTATGGGGGATCATCAAGGCATCAAATGAAAGTGCTCCAGGACTATCCAGTTCCAAGAATCAATCCAAGAGTATCGCACATTCAAGACATGTACCCTGATACTTGGCACCTCTGTATCTTTTATTTTGTTGCTTTGCTTTGTTTGGGACAACATCCAGCGATATTCTGACCTTACTTCTGACTCCGCTCATGAATCACTCCAGGACATGCTGAGGGACATTATGTAGTCGTGGGGATCAAACCGAGATTGGGTATATACAAGAAACATGCCTTAACGTATTATACTATCCTTCCTATTTTTTTGATGGAGGGTCACACCAGCAGCGCTCAGGGGTTCCTCCTGTCTCTATGCTCAGAAGTCACTCCTGGCAGATACAGGGGACCATATGGAATGCCGGGATTCTAACCACCTTCCTTCTGCATGCAAGGCAAACGCCCTAGTCCATGCTATCTCTCTGGTCCCTGTCCTCTCTATTTTTTTTTACTAACATTCATGTAATTTATAATTATCTCAAGACAGTTAAAATTTATTTTTGTAACTATAGAAATTTTTTGTATGAACATATCAGAATGTTGTCATTTTCTTTAATAAAACAATTGAATATCCTTTTCTTGAGGTAGTAAAGATACAAAACTTTCTCCTTTATAAAATTTATTTGAGCATATATGATTTGGGAATCAAAGAAATACTTGGAAGTAAAGAAATACCTATAGCCAATGTGTAGAAAGTAGACTAGATTTTTTTAAGTAGTCAGTATTAACCTTGAAAGCAGATAAATAATCTAGTTATAATTTTTGGACAATAAACATATTTTATTTATAAAAATAAATAATTAGGACAAAGTCCAGTAAGTTGTCAATGTTGTGGAGAGCTTCTTAGAATTTTAGCTTTAAGAGAAATAATGAATATTTAAAGCAGATTCTAGAATAAAATAGATTTTTTCAAAGTTGTTTTGTTGCAACTAATGAGGAAAAAAATCCTATCTATTGCTGGAATAAAGGCTGTCTTGATCATCTGTCACATTTATTTGTTATGTGTTACAACATATAAAATTTAATATCGAATGGGGAAACATGGGGAATTTTTCATGAAATATCTCATCTCTGTCTCCTAGTTACTAAAGGAGGAAGATATAAAATACCTCCTTGTTCTATTTATATAATTTGATAACTATTATACGGATGCTACTAGAAATTAGTAGTTGGCCATAAATAATCTTACATTTGGTACAAGTGTATTTGTTTATACCTACAAAAATTTTAAGTTCTGAGACTAGTGTTGACAAGGAATAGATTCATTTAAGGAATGAGTACTTAAAATATATTAGTATCAAGCTGAATCATAACAAGATCATTAATTACACAGAAAAGCAAAGCTACTCTCTTAATATTTTAGTCTAGACATTTCTATCTGCATGCAGTTAAGAAAGAGAACATATTATTCCCATAAATAATTTTTTGTTACTTAGAGTCAAATTGACTCTAAATTATTATTAGTAAAATGTACAAGTGTAATTTAAAGTATATTGTTATTATTACTTTGTCATTAACTTTGAGGTGTTTAGTTTTCCTTCTTTGTGAAGTAAAATCTCTATGGTTTCCTTTTGGGTAACCTGATATTTATCATAAGTGATATTGCCTGATCTACCCAAATATCAATAATTTGTTGATCTTGTATCTGACATCATATATCTTCTATTTATCTTTCTTACATTTTACATGTAAAATTTAAAACTTATTTTCAATGGCTTATAGAATAAATTGGGTGTAAGCCTACATTGCTCCTGGAATAATAATTTGACGATGTCCTTGGCATTTTAAAGTGAGGTCTTCAATCGCTGACATATTGCCTTTTTCTTGTTACTGATAAAAACCTATAAGAGCAACACTGTAATATAATAAATCAATTAGTTCTTAAAATTTTCTTTCCCCAGATTTTCTCCGAATTTATGCAGATGATTATTAGAGTTTATTAGAGTTGATTAGAGTTAATCATAAGTGTACATATTATTTCAGAAATATTTAGAATTATTATTGGTAAAAATGACAATGATTCATACGTATCTCACAGTTTGGAGTTATTTCAAGCTAAGGGAATAGTTGAACTCAGATGAACATGGAGCTGTTTGTACTATAGTTACAGAACACTGAATAACAGTGGTAGGCTAAGTGTATTAAAGCAAATTGGGAAGTGGAGATATGCCAAAACCAAATATCTTGGCAGTAATTCATACTCTGCACGGTGACTGATTTTTCTACCTGACCCCAATGATTTTTTGTACTTAAATTTGTCTTGCTTAAATAACCTACTCATATTTTCTGGGTGGAGAAAGTATGATTTACTTTCATGTGTATGGATATACTTGTTTTATGGAAATGTCACCATTTGGGGGAGACATTTCTGAAGGAAATGATGATTTCATTGATCTTTTTCTTCTCACTATGGTATTTTTAATTACATAGGGAAGTTACGGGATAGATGATCCTGACCCAAAGAATTTCTAGGTCCTTATTGCATTCTATATTTGTAATAAGAAAATGGGTGATAAGAAAATAGAGATATCTACTGCTACTAGCCTACAAGATTCATTATATCATGGAAGGAAGCAAATATAGGCCTAAATAAGTTCAGTATTACTAAAACTTATGCTAGACTTGTTTTATTTACAGTTTTATTTACAAATCCATATATGTTCTGCTATTGTTTTCATTCATTTACAGTTTGTGCAAGGAATTAGAATGTCTGATGGTTAGAAAGAATGGGTTAGACATGGAATTTAAAGTATTTTTAACAAGAGAATAGTATTGCTGATCACTGTTATTTGACTAGTTGTGGTTTCAATGGCTAGAACTCATTAATAGGCCAAGGGTCCTTAATTCCACCACCAAATAAACTGAATTCTCTAAATTTGATTCATTTTTATTAGAGTTAATAATCACAATGGCCGTGTAGTATATATGCTTCAAATAAAACTGTAAACTTTTCTTTTTTTTTTTTTTTTTTTTTTTTGGTTTTTGGGCCACACCCGTTTGATGCTCAGGGGTTACTCCTGGCTATGTGCTCAGAAATCGCCCCTGGCTTGGGGGGACCATATGGGACGCCGGGGGAATCGAACCGCGGTCCGTTCCTTGGCTAGCGCTTGTAAGGCAGACACCTTACCTCTAGCGCCACCTTCCCGGCCCAAAACTGTAAACTTTTCTACATGTATCAAGTTGTAAAAGTTGTATTAGAAGCCAGAAAGGTAGTACAGTGTATATGAAACTTGCCTTGCACATAGCTGGCCCACCTTTGATTCACATCACCCAGCTTGGTCCTCAAACCCTACCAGAAATCAATACTGGATGAAGATTCAGGAGTAAGCCCCGGGCACAGCTGTTTGTGGCTGTGTCCATAAAGTAACAAACAAAAGTATTAGCAATAATAGATGAAATTGTATTTGAAAGATCATATAATGACTAAAATAATACATATATTTTTCTATTATCTATTACTACACAACAAATAGTCCTCAAAGTCTTTGATTTAAACATGAGAACAGTTGTTTTCTCTTTTGGGGTTAGAACAGTAATACAGCAGGTAGGGTGTTTGTCTTGTAGGCTGCAATCTGATTTTGTTCCTTGGTACCCCATATGGTACCTTGAGCTGAACAGAAATGACCCTTGAGAGCAGAGTCAGGAGTGAGTCTGAAGAACCATGAGGTGTGGCACTCAGAAATTTCCCAGCTAGGAGACAATAAGGGAGGCTGGGAATCGAACTGGGTCCCTCTCAGGTCTTCTGCATGCAAGGCAAACACCCTACCACTGCGCTATCTCTCTGGCCCCTGCATATCTCTCTTAATAATAAGACTATTCCTTAACTATCATATGCAAATTGTATTAGGCAGCAAGTAAAATTAGACAAACCAAAAAAAATTTATTTTCTTTTATCCAAGTTTAGGTCTTGAGTTTTGGCTTGTTTATTTGCTCAATGATGTCTCCGATGGTCTAGAATCTTGGGGAATTTCTCTACCAGTTTCCTACCTGAAGGGTAGGAAAAAGTCAAAAGAACAGATCTAAGTAACTGTTGGCTATGAACACAGGGGAGAAAAATATTTCGTTGGGAGATTGTATCTAATATTTTGACACCAGAAGGGAAATAGAAAAATTGAGTATTTTTCTACTTTATTTATTTTATTTTAGGGAGGGCATGTTAAAGTGATTTGAGTCATACCACAGAGTGGTCAGAGCTACTTCTGGATCAGGATTCATTCTTAGAGATATTTAGTGGATCGTATGCTGTGCTGGGGATCAAATAAGGGTCACTCTCATGTAAGGCAAGTACCTTAACCCTATACTACTTGTCTGACCCCAAGTAATTTTTGTTTTTATAAATTAATTCCCAAGAAAACAAAAAATTGTATACAGAAGATTTGGCTATATCAGGGTCTGACCTAAGAAGAGCCTCCAAGGAGGATAAACACATACTAACTAGAGAGAAAAGTTGTTCTAGGTGATTTTTCCAGTTGATATCTCTCTGAAGTTTCTGCATGTTCATCTGTGATCCTTGGGAACTGTTAAAGTGAAGCAAGGGCTTACAGTCTTTAGATTACTGGTTCTGTCTTCAACAGGATTGTGACCGTCTTCAGGGATGAATTGCTATTTCCTAAAGCCAACAGAGGTTTCTGGTAGGGACTGAATTGAGAATTGTCAATAACAGATTATATATTAGATGCATCTATACACATATATTTACACATGTGTCTGTACATGTGTATGTATGTACATATATGTATATGTAAGAAATACCTCCAGTTGAAACAAATAGTTGAATAGACTAGAGGAAGGAGGTAAACTACTGCAACTGAACTTCAAGTCACCCTCAGAGATCTGAAAACTACATTTAAAATTAAGTCATTTTCAGAAGACATTTTCCAGTTCTTAAAAGCAAAATCCAGCAGTTAGGGGGAAATTATGAACAAATATCACAAGAGGAATTTTCTGTGCTAAAGATATTACAGAGAAAGCCTAGTGAGATTTTTGATAGCTTTAAGCTTTAAGTAAGGTATGTATATATAAATGTATATATACAAATATAAGCACATATGCATTTAGAAGCAAAATCTCCTAATTAGGTCTTCACACTTGATTCCTGCCCTCACTTATACATTAAAAGTTTGAAAAGTTAAGAGTATTTTAATTTATATTGTTTAGTAATAGTCTATTTCCATTCTCCTGACATAGTTGGGGCTAATATTTTACATTGATAAGGCAGCTTTGGAGATTAGTCACATTTATGGTAGATTTTATGGATAATCCTACAACCATACCGTCACTTACTATTTTTTTTTAAAATTATTGTTTTATAGAGCTAATTTTACTTCATCTGTCTCTAGTATCAAAGTGAAAATAAATTGTAGTTGCTTTACTTAATTTTCTTAAAAAATAAAAAGCTATAGTTACCAGGTCACAAACTTTAAAATAATAAAAAATGTTTTTAAAACTAGTGTAGACAGTCAATAACCAATTGGATTAGCGATTAAAATTAATTAACATTTTCCTCTGTTTTAACTAATCTATCACAGCATTTGGGTCTTGCCCCTGAGAAAGTTATGTCTCCCAAAGGAGTGATTTTCAGTACAGTTACTGCATCATGTCATGTTCTACTGTTCAGTTTACAAAATGCAGATGTAAATCTAGCCTCCAGCTCATGGATTCTTTATAGACAAGACAACCACTGGAAATGAATAATTGAACCAAAAGAAACCAGATAAATATCTTAAAATTATAAGAATATTGTCCGTATAACTTATAATTTGTTTCATGTACCAAAAAACAGTGATGTAAAAAGTGGGCTGAAAGTAAAATTATGAAGAAATAACAGAATCTCGAATGCAAAAATAGAAAACTAAATGTGAAGAGAGTAAGGAATGAGGGGATTGAGGTGGGCTGGGGGAAGAAATGATAGTCCAGAGCCCAGAATTCAATAAAGGAAGCTCAACTGAAAGTACCTGAAGATTCTAGAAAGTACCAACTGTGATTGAGATAGATTATGTGGAGAATGAGGATTTTAATTTAAGAAAAGGGAAGAGGGTGGGATGGGCACTGAAAAAAGAGGACTTGGTGCGGAAGATAAATGGGTCGGGGGATATGAACCGGCATTAATCTACCTATGGGGAGAGTTTTAGCCGTAGATTTTGAAGGCAGTTCCTGAAGGAAGAGCAGGAAAATTATCTCAAATTGAAACGAATAGTTGAGCAGAATATGCCAAGAGGAAAGAGATAAACTATTGCACTTGGGCCTCAAGTGACCCTCAGAGATCTGAAAAGCGCCTTTAAAAGTAAGTCATTTTCAGAAGAGATTTCCAGTTCTTAAAAATAAAATTCAGCATTTAGGAAAAAAATTATAAACCAATATTACAAGAGGGATTTTTTCGGAGCTTAAGAAGTCTGCAGTAAAAGACTTGCAGGGTATTTGCTAGCTTTAAGCTTTTTTTCTGGAAAATGCAAGAAATGGCGCAGCTGAGAGTCCAAAGGGTAGGCTGGAAGGAAGAAAGACCATGTGCTGGACAAACACTGAAAAGAGCTTTTGCAAGCGCTGAGTCTGGTTTATTCAAGGAGAATGTTATTCTATTTCCATTGCTGTTCACTATAGGACTGAGGGGGGCAATGGGGGGTAAAGAGAGAGGGATTGAGTTTGCAGGTGAGGTAGGTCACCAATCGCAACAGCCAAACATGCACTGGGCCTTTCCTTTCATTCTCCTTTGCCTTTCTCTATTTCTGTTATTAAATATTCAGGCACTTTGTACTTCCAGTGAATCCCAAAGGGGAACATTCATTAAGGTTATATCAGGGCCGAGGTGAGAATGTTGAACCTCTGCCCTCAGGAGCCAGGAAAGGAAGCAGCGCGTCTCCTGATATCTGAGGCAAAATTGCACACACTGAGCAAGGCCAAGGCTCTGAGGAGCTTCTTTCTTCAGAGAGGAGCCTGCCTACATTTTGAAAGGCTCCAGGTGCAATATCAGCAAGCCAGCTTCCTGAAGTGGGGTCAAGAACCAGACTTGAGGATGCAAAATGCCTTCCCCCTCCTGCAGCTCAGATTCAAGGCCCAAGCAGAGCCTTGAAGCCTGAGGCTGAGATCAAAATTTTAGAGCAACTGAAAAGAACAGGCAATGTTGTAAAGATAAAATATCAGTTTTAATAATTAGGACTCATTAGACTGTTGGCTGTCAGGGTAACGTGTTTCTTCACATGCAATCTACCCTGGATCCATCTTAGATATCATGTAAGTATGTGAGCCCCAAGAACTACCAGGAGTGACCCTTAACACTGAACACTACAGGTGTGATCCAAACAATGGTAACAACAATAGCAACAACAACAACAACAACAACAACAACAACAACAGCACCAAAGGACAAATTTATATATACACCACGTTAAAATCATTGCTAAAAGTATAATTGCGGGCTTCATCCAACACCTCTCTTCTTTGTCTTAATTTAGCATCTTCCCTCTCTTTTTAATAACTAATAATTGTAGGCCAGTCACTATTTAATAAAATCTATTTAAAAATTACATAGAAATCTCTTAGCTTTATTTTAATAAGCTAATTTGTTTTAATAAAATTCAAAACTTAAATTTCTTCTGTCATAGTAAAATAAAACAAGATAGCCACTTTTCTAGTTTAAAAACATTTGATATATGAAAACTTTCTGGTGTTGTTATTTTTACATTAAATTAATTTTTAATGTTTGTTTATTTGAGTTATTAATATAATACCTCATTATTAAACATTAATATTAATGGTAATGTTCACATACAGAATTACTGCACTATCATCAATACCAATGCACCAACGTTTCTCTCCACAGTCTTTGTTTCTTTGTTTGTTTGTTTTATTTGTTTCATTGGAACACTTCTACTCCTGACTCTGCACATAGGAATCACTCCTGGTGATGCTCAGGGGACCTTATGAGATGGTGGGGATTGAACATTGGTTGTTCACATACAAGGCAGGTGCCTTCCCCATTGTACTATCACTCCTACCCCTCTTTCCACAGTCTTTGTCTCATTTTTTTATTTCAGCTTCTACCCACCACCTTATTCTTTTTTTTTTTTTTTTTAGTTGTTGTTGTCTATATTCTGGGTCCATCCTTATCCGTGCTCAGGGCTTACTCCTGACTCTTCCCTAGTCTTGGAGATCACTCCAGGCAGGGTCAGGAGGCCATATGGAATGAAAAAGATAAAACCAGGATCAGCCACATTCATGCCATGTGTTTTACTTGCTGTGCAATTCATTTGACCCTTCTACCTCCTCTCAGCTTCCTCCCTACAGTGCTTGAAAATTGAAGTTTTGTAGTCAAAACCAAGTGACTTGAATCTCAGGTCAACCTCAATCAAAATTTAAGGATTAAAAAAAATCCACTTAGCATTTATATGTTATTGCAGCAATAAAAATTGACATTTTATTTCCTTACTCTAAAATACATAAGCAATTTGTGATTTTTTTATTCTATTTTATGTTTTAGGTATATACATCTTTCATTTCTTGAAGACTAAAAGCTATTTTTCCCAGTTTCTCTTCTTCCTTAGGAACCTAAAATAGACAGCAAAATATTATGATATCTTCTTGATTTCTTTTGTCTCCTAAAACAGGTTAATCATATAGACTTGTAATATGAAAATATGTCTCATGTTGGCTTAATTTCTTTTAACTTGACAAGGCTTTAAGAGCATTATTGGCTGCAAAGATGTAGAACTTCAGAAGGAAGAGTGAGTGGGTTTTTATCCCTGAGGACTTCTATTTATCCTTGGCAGATAAATCCCTGGTCTACACTTATAAAAATAAGTTAGTGCAATAGAGTATCTTCCTTCTTTCCTTCCTCCCTTCCAGAAATACTAAGAACCATTTTCAACCAATAAACACTGCCAAGATTTCATGCAACTGTATTATCTTATTTCTTCTGTTTTCTAATAATAGTCATATTTATATTGTGAACCCAGTGCTTCAGTGTGTCTGGAGGTACTATTAAGGAGAAGTTAAATTTGAACATAAAATGACTCATGGTCTTGCCAATTGTATAAGGGCCTATATTTTGCATTTTCTTTCTATCCTATTAATTTATATTTTATTCTTTTTTAAATTTTATTTTGACCAAATTGATTACAAATCTTTCACAGTCATTTTTTAGGTACATAATGACTTTGTTTCAGGGGCATTCCCACTACCAATGATGTCCTCTCTTGACCCAGTTCCCAGCATGCATCCCATATCCCCTTATTACCCACCCTGGGTTGTTAGTAGAAGTGGTCCCTTCTGTGTCTAGCATGTTGTAGATTGGGTGTTGACTCTTTTGTCATTGGTTTTGGATTCGGTCTTTAAGTTTAATCATTTTTTATTTCTACTTAATGTTCACATGATCATGTGGTCTTGGTACCCTCCCTTATGTCCCCCTCAGTTTGTGAAGCGGAACAAGATGTTTCAAATTATGTGATTCTGTTTGAAGGAAAGGGAAAAAATGGGGCAAAAATCAAACAAATAAAAATGGGAGGAGTCCTTTTAGAGGCTATAAATATAAATTTAAGAGAAGAAAAGGAAAAAGAAAGAAAAAGATAAAAACAATACTGAAAATATTTTTAATATTTTATTTAAACACCTTGATTACATACATGATTGTGGTTGGGTTTCAGCCATGTAAAGAACACTCCCCCATCCCCAGTGCAACATTCCCATCACCAGTGTCCCAAATCTCCCTCCTGCCTACCCCACCCTTGTCTGTACTCTAGACAGACTTTCTATTTCCCTCATACATTCTCATTATTAGGATAGTTCTCAATGTAGTTATTTCTATAACTAAACTCATCACTCTTTGTGGTGAGTTTCATGAGGTGAGCTGGAACTTCCAGCCCTCCTCTGTTTTGTCTCTAAAAATTATTATTAGAAGAATGTCTTTCATTTTTTTTAAAACCCATAGATGAGTGAGACCATTCTACATCTTTTTCTCTCGCTCTGACTTATTTCACTCAGCATAATAGATTCCATGTACATACAAGTATAGGAATATTTCATGATTCATCTCTCCTGATAGCTGCATAATATTCCATTGTGTATATGTACCATTGTTTCTTTAGCCATTCATCTGTTGAAAGGCAACTTGGTTGTTTCCAGAGTCTTGCTATAGTAAAGAGTGCTGAATATCAGTGTAAGGAAGGGATTATTGTATTGTATTTTGGTGTTCCTAGAGTATATTCCTAGAAGTGGTATAGCTGGATCGTATGAGAGCTCAATTTCCAGTTTTTGGAGGAATCTCCATATCGCTTTCCATAAAAGTTGAACTAGACGGCATTCCCACCAGCAGTGGGTAAGATGTCCTTTCTCTCCACATCCCCGCCAACACTGCTTGTTCTCATTCTTTGTGATGTGTGCCAATCTCTGGAGTGTGAGGTTGTACCTCATAGTTGTTTTGATTTGCATCTTCCTGATGATTATTGATGTGGAGCATTTTTTCATGTGTATTTTTGGCCATTTGTATTTCTTCTTTGTCAAAGTGTCTGTGCATTTCTTCTCCCCATTTTTTGATGGGATTAGATGTTTTTTACTTGTAACGTTCTGTCAGTGCCTTGTATATTTTGGAGATTAGCCCCTTATCTGATGGGTTTTGGGTGAATAATTTCTCCCACTCAGTGGGTGGCTTTTGTATCCTAGGCACTATTTTCTTTGAGCTGCAGAAGCTTCTCAGCTAAATATATTCCCATCTGTTAATCTCTCTTTTCACTTGTTTGAAGAGTGCAGTTTCCTCCTTGAAGATGCCTTTAGTTTCAATATCCTGGAGTGTTTTACCTACGTGTTCTATATACCTTATGGTTTGGGATCTGATATCGTGGTCTTTAATACATTTTTATTTTACCTTTGTACATGTTGTTAGCTGATTTTGCAAGTAGCTAGCCATTTGTGCCAACACCACTTGTTGAAGAGGCTTTCTTTGCTCCATTTAGGATTTCTTGCTCCTTATCAAAGATTAGGTGATTGTATGTCTGGGAAACATTCTCTGAGTATTCAAGCCTATTCCACTGATCTGAGGGTCTGTATTTATTCCAAGACCATGCTGTTTTGATAACTATTGTTTTGTAATAGAGTTTAAAGTTGGGGAAAGTAATTCCTCCCATATTCTTTTTCCTAATGATTGCTTTAGCTATTCTAGGGTGTTTATTGTTCCAAATGAATTTAAAAAGTGTTTGATATACTTCTTGTAAGAATGTCATGGGTATCTTTAGAGGGATCATATTAAATCTGTACAATGCTTTGGGGAGTATTGCCATTTTAATGATGTAAATTCTGCCAATCCATGAGCAGGGTATGTGTCTCCATTTCCATGTGTCCTCTCTTATTTCTTGGAGCAGAGTTTTTATATTTTTTTTGTATAGGTCCTTCACTTCTTTAGTCAAGTTGATTTAAAGAAATTTGAGTTTGTGTGGCACTAATGTGAATGGGGTTGTTTTCTTTTTTCTTTTTTTTTTTCTTTTGGTTTTTGGGCCACACCTGGCAGTGCTCAGGGGTTACACCTGGCTGTCTGCTCAGAAATAGCTCCTGGCAGGCATGGGGACTATATGGGACACCGGAATTTGAACCAACCACCTTTGGTCCTGGATCGGCTGCTTGCAAGGCAAACACTGCTGTGCTATCTCTCCGGGCCCGGTTGTTTTCTTAATGTCCATTTCTTCCCTTTTATTATTGGTGTTTTGAAGGCTATTGATTTTTGTGTGTTAATTTGGTAGCAAGCCACATTGCTATATGAGTTTATTATTTCCAGAAGCTTTTTGGTAGAGTCTTTAGGGTTTTCTAAGTAGAGTTTCATGCCATCTGCAAACAGTGAGAGCTTGACTTCTTTCTTTCCTACCTGGATTTCCTTGATATCTTTTTCTTGTCTAATTGCTATAGCAAGTACTTCCAGTACTATGTTGAATATGAGTGGTGATAGAGGACATCCATGTCTTGTGCCAGAACTTAGAGGGAAGACTTTTAGTTTTTGTTCATTGAGGACAATATTTGCCTCTGGCTTGTGGTAGATGCCCTTAACTATATTGAGAAAGGTTCCTTTCATTCCCATCTTGCTGAGAGTTTTTATCAAGAATGGGTGTTGGGGGGCCGGGCGGTGGCGCTAAAGGTAAGGTGCCTGCCTTGCCTGCGCTAGCCTTGGACGGACCGCAGTTCGATCCCCCGGTGTCCCATATGGTCCCCCAAGCCAGGAGCAACTTCTGAACACATAGCCAGGAGTAACCCCTGAGCGTTACCGGGTGTGGCCCAAAAACAAAACAAAACAAAAAAAAGAATGGGTGTTGGACCTTATCAAATGCTTTCTCTACATCTATTGATATGATTATGTGATTTTTATTTTTCTTGTTGATGTTGAGTATTATGTTGATAGATTTACAGATGTTAAACCATCCTTGCATTCCTGGGATATAACCTACTTGATCATAATGAATAATCTTCTTGATGAGGCATTGAATCCTATTTGCCAGGAGTTTGTTGAGGATCTTTGCATCTGTGTTTATCAGGGATATTGGTCTGTAATTTTCTTTTTTGGTAACATCTCTGTCTGGTTTAGGTATCAAAGCAATGTTGGCTTCATAAGAGCTATTTGGAAGTGTTCTTTTTTCTTCAATTTTATAAAAGAGTCTTGCCAGGATTGGTAGTATTAAAAGGTTTGAAAGAATTCATTAATGAATCCATCTAGGCCTGGGCTTTTGTTTTTGTGCATACATTTGATTATCGTTTTAATTTCATCAATAGTGACAGGGGTGTTTAGATATGCTACATCCTCTTTATTCAAGTGTGTAAGGTTATATGAATCCAAGAATTTATCCATTTCTTCCAGGTTCTCATTTTTAGTGGCATAGAGTTTCTCAAAGTAGTTTCTGAATATTGGTAGTGATCTCCCCTTTTTCATTTCTAATACTAGTTATCAAGTTTCTCTCTCTTTCTTTGTTATTTTTGCCAATGGTCATTCAATCTTTATGTTTTTAAAGAACCAACTTCTGCTTTCGTTGATATTTCAGATTGTTTTTTGGGTTTCCACTTCATTGATTTCTGCTCTCAGTTTTGTTATTTCTTTCTGTTTCCCTATTTTTTGTTTCCTATTGTTGAGCACTTCCTAATTTTATGAGCCAAATCATTACACTATTTTTTAAATAAACAAAAAGCCCGAAAAGCACCACAGCAATAAAGACACCAACCATACAATAACCACGGTCCTGAAATAAAAACAAAATAAAGCACACACACAGAAAAAGAAAACCCATGGGGGAAGAAAATAAAAACAATCAACAAATGACAGCAATAACAAAACCAAAAGAAAAAATTAAAAAAGTTAATATTGTCTCTCTATTTTTTTCTTGCATATATATCCTTCTTGTATTATATGTATCCTTCTTGTAAGATTATTTGGCTACATTCTACTATCATTAAACTTATATCCAAAATTTATTCAAGAAACCCTTCCAATACTTAGGAACCTAAGGATGTGAGGATTAAAGAGTAGTATACCAGTTTGTATATTTTGGGGAAAACATGATATGCACATACAGATATAGCTTTATCCTCTCACATCCCCATACATTCATGCATATATGTTCATATTCCCCTTCAAACATAGAAATTATACTGTTTGTTTGTTTGGAGGCACATCCATTGGTGTTCAGAATTTATTCCCTATTCTATACTCAGGAGTCAGTCTTGTTAGGGCTCAAGTGGCCATGTGGAGTGCAGTGTGTGTGTGTGTGTGTGTGTGTGTGTGTGTGTGTGTGTGTGTGTGTGTGTAATGCAGGCTGATTGCTATACTATATCTTCAGTGCCTACATTGTTTTCTTTACTTTTACTTTAGTATAATCCATATAAGCTAAAAGATACAGATTCCTCTAAGATTATAATACTATTAATTTTATAGATCATCATCTATTTATCTCAAAGTTTGAATTTATTTATGAGCAACCTGAAAGAAAAAAATGAAGGATATAATACTCTCCATATCCATCCATGTATATGAAATTTAATGACTTCATTTTTTCTTACAGCTGCATAGTGTAGATGTACCACTGTATCTCTTTTTTGTTATAGGGCACTTGAGTTATTTCCATATTCTGTCTATTGCTGCAACAAATGTCAGAGTGCAGAGGGCTTTTTGGCATGTTTTTGGGTTCCTAGGGTAGGACCCTAGGAGTGGTCATGAATTAGAGAGGGGGGTTATACATAAAATTATCTTTTTCATTTGTGAAATATATAATAAAAATATAGTATGGTATTAATGTCCAGAAACAATAAAGAAGATGTCTAGGAGAAAAAAATCCATGGTAGGAAATTTTTCGCAAATAGCAGGGAAGTGAAATAGGGTAGAGAAGGGACCTATGATAACGATAGTGGAAATGATCTCTCTGGACAAGAACTGTGCTGAAAGGATATGAATGATACCCACTCAGTAGCAATATTATAAATCACAGTGTCTAAAAGGAAAAATGAATAAGAAGAGAAAGAGAGAGTAAGATTAAGAGAGAAAGAAAGGGAGAGAGAGAGAGAGAGAGAGAGAGAGAGAGAGAGAGAGAGAGAGAGAGAGAGAGAGAGAGAGAGAGAGAGAGAGAGAGAGAGAGAGAGAGAGAGAGAGAGAGAGAAGAAAAATGTTTGCCACAGAAGTAGGCAGGGGAAAAGACAGTGGTGAGTTTGGGAGGGAACCTTGGGACATTCGTGATAGGAAATGTTCACAGGTGAGGAGTGTTGGACACTGTAGGACTGACACCCAGTCATGAACAATTTTGTAATTGTGTGTCTCGTGGTAATTCAATTAAATAATTAAAAATATTACATTGCAAGCAATTCAGGAAAAGTTCAGTTTCCATTTCTGAGCCTTAGTTTCACCCTATGTACTCTTTCTTAAAAGGCTTCCCACTAGAACCCTGTCATTTGCACCTAAAATATGAAACATACTTAACCTTAAACAACTGTAATCTATAATACATCTTTATTTTATATGAAAAAAATTGAGCTAGTTTTTTGACATCTTTTAAAATAAAAGTTACCAGATAATTGCTAACTATTAACTCCTTTGAGACTCATTTTATTTTTTTAAATAGAAATAAGGATTTATATTGATGCTGGAAAATATATATCTAGTGAGTCATGAAACTTTGTACTCGTGGGTGTATCATTCTCATACGCACAAGTCTAGAAAATAATTTAATCAACTGTTCAATGTGCAACAGATTATGTTTCCAAGATGACACTATTCAAAGAAATAAATACATGAAGAAGTTTGCTCAAAATGGAACTAAATGAAAGATTTCTATCGATGAAACTATTTCATTCTGTCTCTCCTTGAAAAATCAGTTTTCTTTCTTCCACGCGAGAGGTCAGGTCACTGGTCATAAAACTGCTTTGAATTTTGACGTCAATTACAATGATAACAAGACAATTATAGGATTTTTTGGTCATGCGCCCTTTATACACAGCTCCTATTATTAAGGTTTTATTGGAGCTGAATAGTTCACATTAATACTTCAATTTCAGCAGATAACAAAGCATAACGCTATTTTAGGAAATAAGACGATCTTAAATTTTCTTTTTATAGGCTAGAATTAATTTTTTTGATAATACAGTTGATTTTATTTACTTTACATGTAATCATACTTTTATATTTTGGGTGGTGAATCCAAGGAGACTATCTCCTTTAGAGAGAAACCCTTAAAAATGTCTAGCTATATAACTATTCTAATTGACACCAAATGCCAAAATTTCCTATGTACGTCAATATATGTAGTTAAATATTCCAAAATAAAAAAAGCCTTCGGTAAAATGAGATGATAAAGTTGACTTTGTATACCTCTTTTTGTGCTGTGAAATGTGTACTTTGGATAATTAGAAATAATTCTTTGAGTTAAGCAATTTTTGCATGTATCTCTGTATTTATGTGCGTATATATTTTTTTATTTTCACCTGCTTTGCTTTGCTATACTGACCATGTATAATATTAACATGATCCCATTAGACAATGCATATTTTCATTTTAGTAATTTATTGGATGAGAACACAAAGTACAAATGCAAATTAGAATAGTGTTAGAGAGCCTGGGTAAAATAAGAAAAAATAAAGACTTGGTGAAGGTTATTGTAATTCATAAAACCAGAGAATCATCCCTTTGTAACTACTGTATTATAGAAATACAAGCAAAGAGACACAGATAACACCCAACTGTATATACACTATGCCTGGGTTACTTTTAACATTCCAAACAAATTGAATTTTTATGTATTAATAGGTTAGTTTTGGATGGTTTGGTTTTAGCATTGTCAAAGGCTTTGACTTATTTGAAACTTTTCACCTTTGCATTAAATAAATATGAAGGAAGTACAGTGCTTGATTCTGCCGTTGTAAATTATCAACCGGATTTTGAAACATATTTCTAAACATAGCAACATATGAAACCATGATATTATCTTTAACTCAGGCAGCAGAATTTTGTTGTATCTATATTTTCCAGAGCTCCTATTTTGAAGTGCTTCTGAATTCTCAGGATTATTTGAAAATAATTAGTTGAATGCTCATAATTTGTGTTAAAATTTCAAAAACAGGCATACATTTAATTTTTTCTTCAAAATGAAAATTAATTGTTCAGTTCTGGTTTTAGAATGAGTTAGTTTCATTAAACCCACCCACACACACTTATCTATTTTTAAAATCTACTCTTAGTAATAATCTCTGTTATCATTTTGGCAAAAAATATTTTATATATCACAATTTCATGCACATTCTCATTATCTTTAATAAAGCAAAATGTTAGACATGTTTTTATCTGTTGTAAGCATGTTTACAAAGATACAGAAATTATTATATGCAGAGTATTACTTTAGTCATTGTTTGAAAAGTTAACTTAGAGTGTGTTTCAAAGAAAAGAAAATGCATAAAATAAAGAGTGGAAAAAGAACTTAAAAAAAGTTTATAATAGAGAAAGATATAAAAGAAGTAGGATGTTTATTTTCTTGGCAATAGTAATCACACTTTACCATATATAACACATTAAAAGTTGGGACTTTTACTCTCAATATTATATTCCTGAATTTTATATATTTCAAATATAATATATATTAATATATAAAATATATATAATATGTAATATATATTTATGTAAAAAATAGAGCTTTTGTCTTGTATCCTGCTGACCTGGGTTCAATCCCTGACTTCTCACGTGCCCTCTGAGAGACCTGCCAGGAGAGATACCTAATTTTAGAGGCAGGAGATGCTCTGAGAACACTGGATATGGCCCCAAAACAAATACTATTTAATTATTTAAAATTTAAAACTATTAATAATAATAATAATAGGGGCCAGAGCCATAGCACAGAGGTAAGGCATTTGCCTTGACGCAGCTGACCCAGGACATACTCGAGTTCGATTCCCAGGATCCCATATGGTATCCTGAGCCTGCCAGGAGCAATTTCTGAGTGCAGAGATAGGAAGAACTCCTGAGTGTCACCGGGTGTGGCCCAAAAAATCAATCAATAATTAAAATAATAAATAATTTACTTATATTCACCAAAACATTTTTGTCTGCATTTTTATTTCTACAAAATTACAGTGTTACAGTACATAGTTGAAATTAATTTCCAATGATAAATGTTTAGATTCCTTTTCCTTTTAAAAATTATATTGTAATAAACATTTTCAGATATTTGTTCATATTTGCAAGTATTTCCGAATGACTTATTACTTTATATTAAAGTCTTACAGCTGAACAAATTTTAATTTTCATAGCTGAGGCTAACTTGTCATCTGAAATATTGGCTATTGCCCCATGTGAATGTGCCTGAAGCAGGGGCACTGCCAAGATTAAGAAAACAAGACAGACAATAGAAAAAAGCAGGAGGTTGGGGTTTCCAGGTTCATGACTGAGAAGCAAAAACTGTCTTCCTATGTTGTATTAATTGCTCAGATTCAATCAACATGTGAGGGAGAGCAGATTTTAACAGTCAAAAGAACCTAATAATGCTGTGGATTGTCTTCCTCTGGAAGAGTTGGCAGACAACTGTGAATTCAGGACCCCCATCAGCAAAGCCTTTGTAGAACTTAGGTTCAATAAATTAAATTGGAAGAAAGCCTAAAATCTAGCAAATACTATTTATAAAAATGAAGGATGAAAGAGTATGCATGAATAATTAAAAAGCAAAATAAATTAGAACTTTTAAGAGCAATAAGAATAGTGATAAAACAATTGGATACTTGGGGCCAAGAGAGAGCATGGAGGTAGGGCGCTTGCCATGCATGCAGAAGGTCGGTGGTTCAAATCCCGTCATTCCATATGGCCCCCTGAGCCTGCCAGGAGCGATTTCTGAGCTTAGAGCCAGGAGTAACCCCTGAGCGCTGCAGGGTGTGACACAAACACCCACCCCCCAAAAATTGGATACTACTTTGTGGTGGGTATTAAGATAGTAAGAAGTTCCGATTATATAAAAAGGCTTTCATAGATGGATGCATACTTTTATGTAAAAACGTCAAAACACAAAGCATATTTTAAAAATAGTCATTTAAAAAGTAATTATCTATAAGGTATAAACAGCTCCTGTTTTAGGTAATTCAAATTAATAGTCACTAAATCATCTCTTTCTGCCACTCTCCTCAGACTATTGACTCTCTAGCAAAACTTTCTCATTTCCTGGATGTCTTCAAATCCAACAGCTATTTGCTCCCCCCACCCTTTTTTTGTACTTTTGGCAATACTTGATTAATTTAAAAGTTTTTCCTATCGGTAATATAATAAGAAAATAATGTTACCATTTAGTTATTTCTTACTTCATAGAGAGTTAGATTGTACATTTTTAATATATTATTTTCATGTATGATTTTTTTCCTTTAAATATTTTGTCAATTGTTTAAAAACATATCATTTTGATGTGTAGGAGCTGTTTATATCTTGTAGATAATAGCTTTTTAAATTACTATACTTAAAATTATGCTTTCTGTTTTGACTTCTTTATATTAAAAATATGCAGCTATATATAGCCTATTAACATACATGGAGCTTCTTACTATCTTAACACCCATCTATCAAGTAGTATCCACTTGTTTTTATCATCATTCTTATTGCTCTTAAAAGTTTCAATTAGTTTTGCATTTTAATTATTTATGTACATTCTTTAATCCTTCATTTTATAAATAGTATTTGCTAGATTTTAGGCATTCTTCCAATTCAATAAAATCAATAGTTCATTTTATTGAACCTACGTTTAATTTATACCTATTAAATTAAAAGACAAGTAGTAAATTTGACATTTTATTTTATAAAATTGAGTATTCATGTATGAATTTATTTCTTTCCATAAATTCACTTGTCTTTTTTAAATATCATTAGTAAAATCTAGGAGTAAGTATAATTATTAAAATGATGCTATTAGGAGTCTCTATACTGTATATAACTTTGGGTCAATGATTACGGGAATTCCTTATTAAAACTTTTGTTATTAACTGGTTGAATGCTTTTCTCCACCATAATTGTTACTTTCTTCCTATCTTATCCTCCGTACCCCTCACATTGCATATTCCCTGCTGAATAACTGTTCTCATGTTCGTTGTTTCCATGGTGTTTTGGCATTTGTTATTCCATCATTATGTTTGTTTATATTCCACATATGGAAGAGATCATTTGGAACTTTAGATCAATCTCCTTCTGACTATATCACTTAGTATGGTACTCTCCAGGTTCCTCCATGTAGCAGCAATTTGCATGACTTTGTCTTTTCTTATAATCAATAATATTATATTATGTACATATATTAAATAATTGATCTATTAATCTTTATTTTTCTTTTTTATTCTAAATTTTTTATAACCAACTGGTCAGGATGTTAGGTTCTGGAAAGGAAAGACGAGACCACAAAATTGGAGTAAAGCTGAACAAAATGTTAATCCTTAAGTCTATCAAGAGCCCCCAAACTGACTTGTTAGGATCATTTCTAGAAGGATACAAACCTTGCCCAAAGTCATGGATAGGATTATATAGGGAAGGGATATAGGGAGGTTCTAGCTTTTTGATGATATTTAAAATGATTGGCTATTGGCTGCTCTCTGGTGTACCTTTCCGATTAGCTGCTTGATATGATCAGATAGATTGGGGCTATGTTAATGGATATAGGCTTTGAGGCAACGTAGCATGTGTTTTACACTTTGTGGTCCTTACAAAATGGCATCCCTCCTTGTTCAGAACCCAGAACTCCACAATAATACAATTATTCAGGCATTGCATTTTAAAACACTAATGTCACCGCCATTTTACTTTTCTTTCACTGGTGTCCCCAATTTCCCGCCCACTATCATAGACTTCCTCAATGTAGACACAAATAAATTTACTCCATAGTGTTTATTAAAACACAACAGCAAATGAAATGATGAAAGCTTAGATCAACGAGGGTGAATTTGAAATAATTGTTATATTTTTCTCTAGTTTTACTAAAATCAGTGTCAAAGGATTTACTAGGCTGAGGGTGGTGCTAGTTGAGTTCTTGTGTTAGTGTTTAGATTCAGTTCGGTTGGTAGATTACTGGGTAAATTTGCCATCAGATTTTCTGAGATCTCATTGAGTTTACTCTATTATAAAATATGGATGCATTATACTTCCACACTATCCAGGATTTTGATCAAATTGGTAATTTGAAATTTTATAAGGTTAAATTGTGGAGCGGGGCTGTTGCTGTAAAGGGATTTCAGGGGTGGTACTTATCTTTTGTAGCCCATGAAGAAAGGGAAATCTGTCCACTCCCTTTTTGAGAAAGTCACAGGGATATGAGCCTGGACTGGGATACCTGGAAAATCTCAGAGCCATTATTTTCTTTTGGAGTTCAGTGGAGAAGCCAGGTAATTTTTCTGCTGATACTATAGTGTTGTAATCAGATACTTATGGAGTATTGATTTTGGGATGGGAGTGGATTCCTTAACTTTTTAGAGTTAACCAAAGATAGGAAATCAAGAAGTAAATGAAACATTGATAGTGTTCCCTTATACAAAATTATATGAGTTAATATATGTGGAGCCTGGAACACACCTGGTGACGCTCAATGTTTATTCCTTGCTCTCAAAAGGTCTATCCTGGTATTGCTCAAGGCTTAATCCTTTCTGTGCTCAGGAGTCACTTTAGTTGTTCAGTGTTGTATATTTAGTCTATAATAAAACCAAGGTCCAGCCATGTGTAGGGTAAGAGCATTCATTCCTGTACTATTCCTCTAGCTCTTATTTAAGGTTTCTAAAGTTTTGGTGAGAGACGATTTGTGGAGTTCAATAAAATAAGAAGTTCTATGACAATGATTTATTCTATCAAAGACCTTCTATTCTCAGAAGATTGCTTTCATTTAACATTGCAAAGAATTCAAAATAAAATATTTTTAATGTCAAATTATCATTAAGGACAAAGTTACAAAGATATTTATGATTGAGTTTCTGTCATATGTTTTACCTTCAACAGTGTCCACTACCCTCTACCAATGTCCCCAGTTTCTCTCCTGCCCCTCAGTCTCCCTCTCTGTGAGGCACTTTTCCTTCCTTTTTGCCTATTCCATAGTTTCTTTTTTAAGATTTTAATACTTTATTGGGGCAGAAGAACATTGTGTGTCCTTTCATGCAATATGAATGTCAGTGAGTATCTAAACATTTGAATTTCATTTCTACTAAGACCACTAACTTAGTTCTTTTGTTTACTTAACCTGAGGTTCAGTTTTTTACTTATATATTTCAAGAATTGAAATTTATAACTTGAAAAATTCTATAAGTTCTAAGATTTTATGAGGCTATATCTGTCTAACCAGTAATAATATTCCTTTAAATACTATAAATGAAATCAAGGCCACAGAATCTAGGCTACAAGATAATATGTAGATCGAAATGTAAAGCTGCTAGTTAACAAGGCCTCCTGGCCTGACCATTGTGGTAGACTCTACTCATTATGCCATTTTTCCCTTTTCTCCCTCTTCTGCTGTCTTCTGATTCTTCTCCCCTTACTTTCATCACATGATTTTATCTCCTACCCCACTAGGAAATAAAGGCCTAAGATGCCAATCTTTGACAACAGAAACTGCAAAAGGTTCCTTCAGGATGCGTCAGAAACATTTCTCTTGTCATCTCTTTTACCATATAGAAAACATTTCTTATACAAGAAAACATGAAAACTCCTACTTGGCCCTTATTTCTCTTTTTCTCATGGACTTTAATTATTCCCACCTTTATAAATATATGTAAATGTAAAAGCATATATACAGACTACATTTATTATCTAAGTTAAGGTAACATGTTTACATAGTGCTTACATTTATGGTCTTTATATAGTTACTGAACAGTGCAAGACCCTCCACTACATCCCTATGTCACCTGTAGATACCTACTTATACTTTTCTATTCTTCTCCATCTCTCACTATATGCTTGGTAATCTGTTTTGTAATCTAAAACCAAGTGTCTGTCATCATTCCTTACTATGTGTTTTCTTTTTTTAAATCTTAATAATTTTTATCTTGACCAAAGTGGATTACAAATCATTCACAGCAGTATTTTAGGTAGATAGTGGCATTGAATCAGGGGCATTCCCACCACCAATGTCCTTCCTCCACCCCTGTTCCCAGCATGCATCCCATAACACCCCTCCTTTGCCCCCCATGGTGCAAGTATAAGTGGTCCCTTCTGTGTCTAGCTTGTTGTAGATTGGGTATTGACTCTTTTGTAGTTGTCTTTGGATTTGGTGTTTAAGTCTGATCATTTTTTATTTCTACTCAATGCTCATAAGCCTATTTGATCTTGATGCTCTCCATTTTTTCTGCCTCAATTTGTGAGGCAGAACAAGATGGTTCAAGTTAGTCTCTTTATCATTTTCATCGTTTCCTTATATAGTCATCTGTTCTTGAACACCTACATCCATATTTCATATTCTGGCTATTGAATATTATGCTGCAATAAATATAGGAGTGTAGCTGTCTTTTCTGAATTGAGCATTTTTATTCATCTACTCTTTCAAGACTTTTCCAAAATACATTGTATATATGGGTTCACTCCAATTTTTTATGATTTCTCTGAAAGTTCCCAGATGCACAAGTCAATATTTGTATCTTAATTAAACTATTTTTGTATATGTTGTCATATATTTTACAACACATTTCTATTAAAGATTCTACACATATCTATAGTCAAATCACTGATTTTTACTATAAGGAGCAGCAGAACAGATATTTGGCTAGAATTAGAAGGGTTGACTTATTTAACCAGAGGTCACTTGGATGATGACATGGAGAAGTCATGTTTTTCCCTGCAATACTCTCCAGATTTGTTCCCAGGTCTCTAACCTTAACTTGCCTAGAAAAACAAAACATGTATAATAAATAATAAAACATTCTACAGTAAGCAAAGCTCCTGAGTTTGCTGACAGAAGTTACTCCACCTCTTCCATCTGCTGGACTTACCAGCATTTGGCAGCTAGCTGAGGCTCTTTGAAAAGTTATTTTACTTAATTAAAAATAAATAAGTAGAGGTTAAACTGGAAGCTTTTCAGATGGTTTCCAAATTGATATCAAGTGAAAGTAAAACTCAGAAGACACTGTCTCTTAAGTGTTGTTAACTACAGTGAAGAAAGCATTAAGAACACTTGAAGCAAAGTATGTTTCTTTTCTTTGAAGTCCAGCTGTCTAGCCTTTGTGGAATATCGCAAAGTAATTTCAAAGTGAAATTTCTGTTGTCTTTCTCGCTTGTGCAAATTTCTGCTGCTGTCTTCTTCCCTGCAGACTATATGTATTTACTTTCCTTCTTTGAAGATGTTACATTCTTAAACTTATTATTTTATGCATTCTATAATTTATTTATTTACTGAAATATTATGTATAGCTTAGTGAATCTCTGCCTAGTTACAGGAATTAATGGTCCAGTGATGGGTAAACACAACTAAAGCACCACTCTAATAGAGCAAGGGAAATAGTCATTAAAGAAAGAATATGTTCCTGTATCATTATAAATTGAATATTTAGCATTGTAGGAAAAACTTATTTTGATTAAAGGTGATTTCAGAGTGACGGATGCAATGCTGCTGAAAAATCTTTCAAGGAATTACTACTCATCAGAGAGACTTGATAGATGAAAATTAATCAGGCATTTGTTGTAGAATTGTGGTGGTGAAGGAGTAGGACCAACATTTTCTACACTAAAGAAAACACTGTTGGCAAATGTCCTGTGACAGAAAAGACTAGATTCAGGAAGATAGTCCCCAGTTCTTCTCCAGCATCACTTGGTCACTGAGCACCAGTAGGTGTAGTCCTGAAGACTCTAAAACCAAATGGTAAGGCCCTCAAGGACTCAGTGCATAGGCATATCTTTAGTGATCTTTGCACCACAGCCTCTGATAGGTATTGCATTCTGGGCCAATTGTATTAAATACATATTTTGGCTAAGAATAGCCGGTAGAACAACTAATAATTGCCTGTGGATGCCCCGAGCACCTTTGTATTCTGAGTGTTGGACCAGAATATATAGTTTCTTTTTTAATTGTTATTTAGGTCACACTAGTGGAACTCGGGGTTTACTCCTGGCTCTGCATTCAGAAATAATTCCTGGTTGGCTCGTGGGACCATATGGGATGCTGGGAACTGAATCTGGGTTGGCCACATGCAAGGGCAAAGGCCTTAACTACTGAACTATTGCTTCAGCTCTAGAATATATATGGTATTTTTCATACCATAAGACACAATTTTTCCTCTCCAAAGCATGGGGAAAAATGTCTGTACATCTTTTGGAGTGAATGATGCCTGGAGCTGAAGCCCGAGTATTTAAAAAAAAAAAGTTTTTCAAATTTTCTTTTCTGATGTTAAATAAAAAATTAGTTGAATGTGTTTAGCCAGCTGTGGACAGGCATATTGTAAATATAATTCAGTCTTGTAGGCTGGTTGTTCCCAGCCAACATCTTTTTTTTTGTTTGTTTGTTTGTTTGTTTTGTTTGTTTTTTTGGGCCACACCTGTTTGATGTTCAGGGGTTACTCCTGGATAAGTGCTCAGAAATCTCCTCTGGCTTGGGGGAACCATATGGGACACCGGGGGATCAAACCACGGTCCTTCCTTGGTTAGCGCTTGCAAGGCAGACACCTTACCTCTAGTGCCACCTCACCGGCCCCTCAGCCAACATCTTCTGATGACATCTCTTATTGCACCATTTGCTTTAGAATATTTTCTTTCTTGTTTTCCTTGTCTAAATACTGTGTGAGTCTCATGGTCAGGTGAGTCTTATAAAGCAAAAAATATGGCAGTTTCTTATAGTAAATATGGTCTGGTGATTGGGTGAGTACTATAGAGGCATCACATTTGCATCTAAAAACAAAGCATATTAACTGTAGGATGATGAGCATATAAAGAGAGAACTGCTAAATTGTAAGCTAAGACTGTACACAAGAATAAAAGATAAAATTAACTATAAAATGAGTGAGAGATTATAACAAGGTAGCTGATTTATGAGAGATGTAAAAATAAAACTATATGAGTAGGAATATGAGAGTAAATATTCAGGCACCCCATAGCACAGTGCTTTGAGTCACAAGATCCATGGACTTATTTTATCTCCTAGGAGATCTTCTGTACCTGTTAGGATACTTTGAGCACCATGATTTTATATATTTCTGAATTGTATCGATAAATAATATTATTTGACTTCTTACTATTTGATATTTGCAGCCATCTCCTATTTTTATTTTTGTTTGTATTCTTTTGTTTTTGTTCTTGGATCATACCAGCAGAACTCAGAGTTTCTTCCTGGATCTACACTCAGAAATCACTCCTGAAGGCTTCGGGGACCATAGGGGATTCGGGATTTGAGCCACTGTCTTTCTGCATGCAAGGCAAATGCCCCACATCCATGCAATCTCTCCAGCCCCATTCCTATTTTTAATTAGGGTGGGTTCTTCCAGATCTAGTTTCCCAACCTCTATGACTTAAGAATATTGCACTTTTTCTAACACTGTAGGCTGTCATATTCAATCTCTCTATTAAATATTCATATTGGAGATAATAATTTAACTATATATGGCTCTATACAATAAATCCAATTGTCACTGTAAAAAATGAATTTTCCTAAGTTATAACAACTGTGGATTTTTTCCTGACCTCATACTATTATCCCAACCCTTCATGTTATTATTTGTTCATTATTTCTATTTATATATCTCCATAGAGACTCAAATTAATAGACATTGAGAAGGTAGTTCTTCAAAGTAGGAATTCAAGTACCTATATTTCACTGCATAGTCATCATATCCTATATTTTTAGTCCAGATTTGTTTTATTGCAAACTATTTTTATCATATAATCATAATTTAGTAGTAGATAGTTTTATTTAGTAAAGAAGGTAGCTTTTTTAAAGTAATACCTGCACAATTAAATAAGTAAACCTTACATAGTGGTTGAGTTGTCCTTTTTCTTTTTTCTTTTTTTAATTAAATATAAATTTTATTTTAATCATAGTGGCTTACATATCATTGACAATAATATTTTAGGTACATATTAACATAAAATCAGGGGAATTCCCATCACTGAATTGTCCTCCCTCCACCTCCGTTCCTGTCCTTCTTCCCATAACCTCTTCCCTTACCCCCGGGGATGCTAGAATAAGTGGTCCCCTCTGTGCCTAGCTTACTACTTAGTGGTCTTACACCTATTTGTCTTGGTACCTCCCTTATTCCCCAGCCCCAACTGGGAGGCGGGACTAGATAGTTCAAGTTATGCGGTTTTGTTTAAAGAAGAGAAAAGTAATAACCTGGAGGGAAAAAAAGAAAAAAAGAATCAGCTACTCTGGAAATGAGCGGAGTCCTTCTAGAGGCTTTCATCCTTGGTTTGAGAGAGGAAGGTGAAACACCACAACAGTACATAAAGAACAGTCAAATAAAATATCCAGTGAGTATTCCAAAAACAAAACAAAACAAAACAAAACAAAACAAAAGGGTAAGCACCATATAAAAGCCATGGTATTGAGATAAAAAAAAATTGGCAGATCCCATAAGAAAAGAAAAGAAGAAAATAAATAAATAAATATAAATGGAGACACCCACTCTGACATGAGATCTGCAACAATCATGTGGTGAAATATATGCATAAATGATCGCCTTCTTTGCATTTGTTTCTGACAGTCAGACAATCAGCTCACCTTAATCCAGAAGCAGATAATCATTTATAACTTATAGTTATATATACTTATATCTACATGTAATTGTCTATATAGTTTAATAACAGTTACTGATCTATATTGTCAACCTCTTACATTAATGAAAGTAGCCATGTGTAATTAGTACATAATTGATTGGCAAGTTACTGGGTCTATACTATATTTTTATGGTTTTGTACATCATAATATAAAGTTGGATTCCTGAATATAGACTAGGAATAAGTTCTGAGTACTGCCATGTATGTCTCCAAAACAAAATAAAAACCAACCATTTAGTTTTAACCTTTTCTTAGAATTTCCATCCCTAGTAATCATTTTCTTTGCTCACTCATAGAAACCAACTCTCAATGTCTTAAAAAATTTTATTATGAGATGGTGGCAAGTCAATCAAAATTTCATGTACAGCTATTAATTCTAGTTGTCTTTTTCTTTCTACATTTGCAGTAATGTCTGGTTGAAGTCTTAGCAATTTCAAAGTCATTAATGAAAGTTTGAGTCAAATTTATATTAGTTTTATTATTTTGAAAGTTTTTCACATGAATTATTCTTGTTCTTAGTGACATCTATAATGGTGGTTCTGTTCCAAAAAGATTTTTAACTTCTTCAAGATCTATCAGAAGGATCACTATATAAGAAAGCAATAGATGTGTGCAATGTAAGTCTTAAATAATAAGATTTAAAGTCAAAATTACTCTTTGATCCATGGAGCATGGAATAATTATGGTGTTGGCAGGTAATAAAACTTTCATGCCCCTGGTAAGTTCATCAGTATTTGTGGGTGCATTGTCAATGAGAAGTGATGTTTTGAACAGTAGATAAACACTCAGTAACTCATATTGTAAAGAGATTTTTCTATTGCCCAAACTTCATTTTTCAATTTATAGAACACAAGTAGATTTATCAGAATTCTTAGAGTTCTAAGGTTTTGTGAATAAAATATCAGATACACAAGTATTTTAAATTATTTTACAAAATTACTTTACTTGCATGATTTTTTCTTTGCTAAGTATAACATTATTTGAACTGATAACAACAGATACTACACTCAATCTTAGCCAAAATATGAGAAATGATCAAAGAAACAATTTTTTCTTGCTGAACTTAGATATATATTCAATAGTCTGAAGGGCCACACAGTAAATTCCTAAATTATATTAATAAATATATGCAAGTATAATTATTTACAAAATAAATATATTTATGATCCAGTATTGTCATTTAATAATAATTCCTAAAGTATATTTATATCCATGAATCATCATTGTTAGAAGACATAACTAGGCTTAAATTATACATTGCTTTAATTTAAAATTTTCTTACGAACCATTCAAATTAGAAAGTTAATAAAATTTATTTTTATCATCACATGTCTTTGCCACAGAGAATCATTATTTCTTTAAGTTCAAATTTATATAAAATAGCATTTAAAATCACAAATCTTAATCTGAAAATCGTTGACTACTTAGTAGGATTACCTAACAGAATAATTCTAGTTATAGATAGTTATAACTCTAGTCATAAATAGTTCAGATATATCTGAATGAAGAAAATTATAGGCCCACTAATAACTACATATTTTAATTTAATACTTTATGTTTTTATTTTTTTGGTTCAGGTGCTACACCTGGCAAAGCTAAGGAGTGACTCTTGACTTTGTACTCAGTAATCACTCTTTATGGAGTTCCGGAGACACTAGAGGTGTTGCGGATCAGACCTGCAAAGGCTAAATGAAAATCAAGGACCTTACCTACTGGGCTATCATTCTGACCCCAAAAGATGTTTAATGATAACTAATTAAATATAATTGTATATTTGAGAATTTAATATACTTACATCTGTTAATGTAAAGAGAAAATCTGCCTCATGTGGTTCCCATGTTAGGTTAATTATTACACTTAATTGTTTATATATACGATGATCATCAAATGCTTAATCAACAAAAATGTTGCTTTTAATGTATTGTCTCTTCAGGTTTTTTTTTTTTTTTTTAGTTCACAACCAACAGTGCTAGAGGTTACTCCTGGCTCTGAGCTCAAAAATTACCCTTGGCAGGCTCAGTAAACTATATCAGGCGCCAGAAATTTAACCTGAGTCGGCTGTATGTAAGGCAAGCACTCTACGTGCTTTACCCTTTATGGCTCCAAGAGTATTTATTTTTATAAAGTAAGCATGAACAATTTTAAAAATACAATAAAAGTATCTACTAGGACTAACTTTGTATAATTGTGAATAATGATTAACAGTTTTCTGATTCACTGAAAGCCTTAGTAGATATTTTTAATTGTTTTGCTTAAAACAGTGTTCAAATTTGCAGATATTTTCTTCAAATGCAATAGAAATTATTATAAGATTTTATTTAGCAATTAGAGGACTGAATTGTACTTTCAGTTAGTGGGATTTTGCAGTGTAGAAAAGGGGCACAGAAAAGACTGTCCTTTTCAAATAAGTCACAAGTGTGCTAATTACATGTCAGATTTGAAAGTTGAGGCATTTTCAAGCCAACCAAAGACCTTTTCAAGTTAGTTTTTGCAATAAACATTAATAAAAATAAAAAATGCCCTCACGGTTAAATAATATAATGAGTTTATTTCATTATGTTTAAATATAAAGCTAAGAAGTTAATTTACTTTTGACTTATTAAGACAATGTTAAAAACATAAGCCATAATCAATTTTAATAATACTATATACTACTCTACAAGTTAAAAACCAAGGAGATACTTAGTATTTTCTTCTGTTGTAAATAGCTAGTGTACAATTTCTCAAGTGATAATATTTGAATATGAGCATCTACAGTGTATAAAGCCTGTTAACAGAGAGATTAAGAGAGTCAGAAAAATTGTTAGAAAAGAATTTTATTTTCAGTGCTAAAAAATAACCTAGTGAGAGGTGGGTCGGAATGTACACACGCTGATTCCTGCTGGTTTCTGCTGGGTGTCAGAAGGGCGCAGAAGCCATCTTGGGCCATGTGGTTTCCAGCTGCCTGAGACTGGATTTCATTAGCGTTCCTGCCGGTGATCCTGCATCTTCAGAGGTGGGTCAGGACATACACAAACTGATTCCTGCTGATTTCTGCTGGGTGTAAGAAGGGCACAGAAGCCATCTTGGGCCATGGTGTTTCCAGCCTCCTGAGACTGGATTTCATCAGCGTTCCTCCCTGTGATTCTGCCTGCTAGAGAGTTCTTGGCTGGATTTGCCCTCCTGCTTTGCCTTGGATGACACTGAGGACTTGAAGAAAACTCTTTGCTTTGCATGTCTGTCTTTCCTGAATACTTGAAGCTCTCCTCAGAGGCCTAGGAAGTGTACCACCAAAAAAAAAAAAAAAACAAACAAACAAACAAAAAAACGGTCATCTAGAGGCCACAGAAGAGCGTGGCCGATCCATTTCGCAGCCATGCACGCTAACCAATGAACCCCACCACAAAAAGCAGAAAAAAAATCACACTACAAGCATGACAATGGAGAAACCTCGCAGGCAAACACCATGCACAGAGAATAAAGATGATAGCTCGGATGACACAAAAATATTCCAACAATCTGATTAACCTCTCAGATAAGGAGTTTAGAATAGAAATATGGAAGATGTTTGTAGAACTCAAACAAAGCATAGATCGATCTGAACAGAACACAAAGACAGAAATCAGAAAACTCCAAACTGAAATAAAAGATCTGAAAAACACGGTAGCTCAACTGAAAAACTCAGTGGATAGCCTCTCCAGCAGGTTTACAGCTGTTAAGGACAGAATCAATGTGCTGGAAGACGAGATGCAAAAAACTCAACACAACAGAAGAAATTGGAAAAGAAACAAGACAAACGATTAGGCAATGGAAAAAGTATTCAAGGAATGCGAACAGATGAAAATAGAAATCTTTGATTAAACTCAACAGAAACAACATAAGAATCATTGGAGTTCTAGAGGCCCAGGTAGGAGATCCTCAGGAAGAATCAACTGTCAAAGACATCATCAAAGAGATATTCCCAGAGTTAAAGACCACATGCAATCAAATCCTGGATGCCCGAAGAAAACAAGCTCAAAGAGACCCAAAGAAAAATACCCCAAGACACATCCTCGTTACAATGACAAATCCCACAGATAGAGATAGAATACTGAAAGCAGCAAGATTAAAAAGGGAAATTACATACAAAGTAGTATCCTTAAGACTTACAGCAGACATTTCACAAGAAACTCTCAAGGCCAGAAGACAGTGGAGGGATATTGTGACAAGATTGAATGAAATGAATGCCTCACCGAGAGTACTGCACCCAGCCCAACTCATGTTCAGGTTTGAAGGAAGGATACATAGCTTCATGGATAAACAACAGCTCAGAAACTTCACAGATGAAAAACCAGACTTAAAGGAAAAAAATGAAAGGTCTATTTTAAGACAAGAGAGACCAACAAACACATCAAACTTATATACAAAGATTACATTACATCCTAAGACAATCATCTCCCTCAATATCAATGGACTAAATTTACTAATTAAAAGACACAGAGTGGCAAAATGGGTCAAAAAGATGAATCCAACCTTCTGCTGCTTACAAGAAACACACCTGAATAGTCAGAACAAACATAGAGTCAAAATAAAAGGCTGGAGGAAATTATCTAAGTAAATAGCACCAGAAAAAAGCTGGGATGGCCATATTAATATCTGATGACACCAACTTTATACTCAGAAAAGTTATAAGGGACAAAGTTGGACACTTTGTACTAATCAAGGGATATGTGCAACAGGAAGAAATCAAACTTTTAAACATAATTGCACCCAATGAGAGACCAGCAAATTATATAATACAATTATTGACAAATTTCAAAGAAGACATTAATAGTAACACAATTATAGTGGGAGACCTCAGCACGGCCCCGTCAAAACTTGATAGGTCAACCAGACTGAAACCCAAAAAAACATACTAGCCCTGAAAAGAAAAATGGAAAAATAAAGGACTAGTAGACATATATAGGACATTCCACCCCCAAAAATCTGAATACACATTCTTCTCCAATGTACGTGCGTCATTCTCTAAGATAGACCACAAGATAACACATAAAACATACCTTTATAAAATTAAGAGGATAGAAATCTTGCAGGCTAACTTTGCTGACCACAAGGCTCTGAAATTAGATGTGAACTACAAAGGCACACAGAATAAAAACTTTAACAATTGGAAATTAAACAGCCTGCTACTGAACAACCAGTGGGTCCAAGATGAAATCAAAGAGGAAATCAAGACTTTCCTGGAAACAAATGATAATGAAGACACAAACTGCCAGAATCTCTGGACACAGCAAAAGCGGTCCTGAGAGGAAAATTTTTAGCTTTGCAAGCACACATCAGGAAGAAAGAAGGGGCATACCCGAATAACATAGTGATGCACCTCACAAAATTAGAAAATGACCAACAAAGGGAACCAAAAATAGGGAGACAGAAGGAAATAACAAAGCTGAAAGCAGAAATCAATGAAGTGGAAACCCAAAAAAACAATCCCCAAAATTGACAAAAGCAGAAGTTGATTCTTTGAAAAAATGAACAAGATTGATAGACAATTGGCAAAATTCACAAAGAAAAAGAGAGAGAAACCTGATAACCCGTATTATAAATGAAAGGGGGGAGATCACAACAAATATTTCAGAGATCCAAAGGGTAATCAGAGACTACTTTGAGAAGCTTTATGCTACTAAACATGAGAACCTAGAAGAAGTGGATAAATTCCTTTTAACCTTCCACAGTAAAGTAAGGAGGATGTAGCATATCTAAACACCCCCACCACTATGGAGGAAATTGAAACTGTAATCAAATATCTGCCTAAAAAGAAAAACCCAGGCCCAGACAGATTTACAAATGAATTCTTTCAAACCTTTCAAGAGGAGCTACTACCAATCCTAGTCAGGCGCTTCCATGAAATTAAAAAAACGGGAACACTCCCAAACAGCTTTTATAAAGCCAACATCACCCTGGTACCAAAACCAGACAAAGATGCTGCCAAAAAAGAAAATTACAAACCAATATTCCTGATGAATGCAGATGCATAGAACTTCAACAAAATCCTGGCAAATAGGATCCAATGCATCATCAAGATCATACACTATGACCAAGTAGGTTTCATCCCAGGAATGCAAGAATGGTTTAACATCCATAAATCTATCAACAAAATACAGAACATCAAGAAAAATAAAAATCACATGATCATATCAATAGATGCAGGGAAAGCATTTGATAAGATCCAACACCCATTCTTGATCAAAATTCTCAGCAAGATGGGAATGAAAGAAACCTTTCTCAATCTAGTTGAAGCCATCTACCACAAGCCAATGGCGAATATTATACTCAGTGGATAAAAACTAAAAGCCTTTCCTCTAAATTCTGGTAGAAGACAAGGCTGTCTGTTCTCACCACTCCTCTTCAACATAGTACTGGAAGTACTTGCTATAGTGATCAGGCAAGATAAAGATATCAATGGAATCCAGATAGAAAAGGAAGAAGTAAAGCTCTCACTGTTTGCAGATGACATGATACTCTACTTAGAAAATCCTAAAGACTCTACCAAAAAGCTTCTACAAACAATAGATTCATATAGCAATGTGGCAGGCTACAAAATTAACACACAGAAATCAATGGCCTTTTTATACACCAATAATGATAGGGGAGAGATGGATGTTAAGAAGGCAATCCCATTCACATTAGTGCCACACAAACTCAAATATCTTGGAGTCAACCTGACTAAAGATGTGAAGGACCTATACAAAGAACACTATAAAGCCCTGCTCCAAGATATAAGAGAGGGGGGCTTTCCTCCCTTCCTGGGGCAGGATTTTCAGCCGGCACGGGCTGGCTCCTGGCAGACCTCCGTATGTGCCAGGGGCCTCTTGGCCCGGCCTAGGGTAGGGGGGCCCGGACTTGGGTCACCCGACCCCCCTCTCCCCCTTTCCTCCGGATCTCCAGGTGGGTTTCTGGGAGGACCTGATGGGGCACCCTGGGTTTTCCCCACCCCCAGGCCAGCTGCGGAGATTGGCCTAGGGTGGGTCTTGAGCTCTGGTCCTTTGGGCCTGGGAGGGCTTTCCTCCCTTCCTGGGGCAGGATTTTCAGCCAGCACGGGCTGGCTCCTGGCAGACCTCTGTATGTGCCAGGGGCCTCTTGGCCCGGCCTAGGGTAGGGGGGCCCGGACTTGGGTCACCCGACCCCCCTCTCCCCCTTTCCTCCGGATCTCCAGGGGCCAGCTGCGGAGATTGGCCTAGGGTTGCGCTTGAGCTCGTGAGATTGGCTTGGGGGGTGGTGTTTGATCTGTGGGGTGGCAGATAGTTTGTCAGTTATACTCATGCTGTCACTGGCAATTTCATACTAGTCTACATGATGCAAACCGGGCGGGGGCTAGCGCCCCCGCGCGAACGTATACTCCGCCCAACCATCACTACCCCCGATTTACCCCTCTTAAGTTCTATAATACACAGTTTTAATCTCAGACCAAAGACATACAGTGGATCTAACAATCCCAGAACTATTTAGAAGGACATAAATTAAACACATATATCTTTTGAATATTTCATGTATATTTTCTTTAATGGTGTAACTCTCTCTATATTCTTCTACCATGATGTTTCTATCCACTTTCATCTTGTCTTTTCTTTGTAAGCTGTTCAATAAGGATTGTTGGTGGAACTGTCCCTCAGTTTGATGCCTATGATTGAACTATGTCATGGAAATTGCTGGTCTTGTTCCTATGGCCTCCAGATGCACCAATAACGCTTCATGGCATTGATCCTTCTTTGCATAGACACATTAAAATAGGAAAACACTATACCTACAGATAAGTTCTTATCTAATAAATTTCAGTACAATGTACCTTACACCCTGAACATTGATAGAATGACCTGGCACAGGCCTCAGAGGAATGGGCATCCTCCATTCACGCCAGAACCAGGCAAGCTATCTACGAAACATCCAAAGTCTTTTATAGCAACAGCTGGAAGCAGTCCTCTACCAGGAAAGACACTACCAAGGGTCTGACATCGACCTCCTAAAAAGAGACTTCCGATTACACTGAGAAGACTTGACAACAACAATGACCTGCTCTACAGGACATGGTTCTCTCTAGTGCCCCTTAAGTGTGAGATGAAACGAGAGGATGCTCTGCACCATCCTGACTGCAATATGGGATATGCAGACTCCAGGACCTTTAATACAGAAGCATGATACCAACAACAGAGACTATGTGAGGAATGAAGGTGTATTGCCACTACAGACGATGACTTGAATTGGACAAACTAGTTTGCCTGGAGCCTAGAGTCAGTCCTGTGCCAGGAAACTTCAGGGGTAGGGTCTCCTTGTATTTAGACCATAATTTTTCTTTCCATGTCTCATATTTTGGTGGGCCTATGCAAACAAATGCCACTCTAACACCATTTATTACTACTTTCCCTTGACTCCAATCCTTAAGAAAAACAACCCACTAAAACTTTTGAGGTTAACTTAAACTAGTAAGCATGTGCATGGAACAAGATAAATGTACTTTGCCCTCAATGTTTAAGGAGTTACATAAGTCTAATCTCTTTGGATTATATTGTGTGCTGCTAAGAAATAGTATGTAATACAACTGGGGATTTGAGGGACAAATTAATTGTATTGTACATGGGTTCAGTTTTGTTTTTCTTAATTTTCTTTGGTTGAAAGATCAAGGCTGGGATATCATCGATGGGACTACCGAGAATTCTGCTTATGGGTGATTGGGCTTCCACTGTAACTTTACCCTGTCCTCTCTCTTTGCATCTTTGTTGTCATAATTAATAAAAGCAAAAAAAAAAAAGATTACAAAAAGAAATACAATAAATAAAAAAAAAAAGAAAAAAAAGATATAAGAGAGGACACATGGAAATTGAAACATATACCCTGCTCATGGATTGTCAGGATTAACATCATTAAAATGTCAATACTTCCCAAAGCAGTATACAGATTTAATGTGATCCCTCTAAAGACACTCAAGACATTCTTAAAAGAAGTGGATCAAACACTTATTGAGTTCATCTGAAACAATAAACACCATCAAGTAGCTAAAGCACTCCTAGGGAAAAGGAATATAGGAGGAATTACTTTCCCCAACTTTAAACTGTACTACAAAGCAATAGTTATCAAAACAGCATGGTATTGGAATAAAGAAAGACCCTCATATCAGTGAAATAGGCTTTAGTTCTCAGAGAATGTTCCCCAGACATACAAGCACCTAATTTTTTGACAAAGGAGCAAGAAATCTGAAGTGGATCAAGGAAAACCTTTTCAACAAGTGGTGCTGGCAGAACTGGTTAGCCACTTGCAAAAAAGCGAACATAGACCCCCAGTTAACATCATGTACAAAGGTAAAATCCAAATGGATTAAAGACCTTGATATCAGACCTGATACCATAAGGTATATAGAACAACAAGTCGGTATTATACTCCATGACATTGAGACTAAAGGCATCTTCAAGGAGGAAACTGCACTTTCCAAACAAGTGGAACCAGAGATCAACAGATGGGAATACATTAAGCTGAGAAGCTTCTGCATCTCAAAATAAATAGTGCCCAGGGTACAAGAGCCACCCACTGAGTGGGAGAAACTATTCACCCAATACCCATCAGATAAAGGGCTAATATCCAAAATATACAGGGCACTGACATAACTTTACAAGAAAAAAACATCTAATCCCATCAAAAATGTGGAGAAGAAATGAACAGAAACTTTGAAAAGAAGAAATACAAATGGCCAAAAGGCACATGAAAAAAGGCTCCTCATCACTAATCATCAGGGAGATGCAAATCAAAACAATGATGAGATACCATCACACACTACAGAGATTGGCACACATCACAAAGAATGAGAACAATAAGTGATGGAGGGGATGTTGAGAGAAAGGAACTCTTATCCACTGCTGGTGGGAATGCTGTCGTCCAACCTCTATGGAAAGCGATATGGAGATTTCTTCAAAAACTGAAAATTGAGCTTCCATTTGACCCAACTATTTCACTCCTAGGGATAGACCCTAGGAATACAAGAATAACATACAAAAATCCCTTCCTCACACCTATATTTATTGTAGCACTATTCACAATTGCCAGGCTCTGGAAACAATCAAGATGCCCTTCAGCAGACAAATGGCTAAAGAAGCTGTGGTACATATACACAGTGGAATATTATGCAGCTGTCAGGAGAGATGAAGTCATGAGATTTTCCTATACATGGATGTAAATGGAATCTATTATGCTGAATGAAATAAGTCAGAGGGTGAGAGATAGACGCAGAATAGTCTCACTCATCTATAGGTTTTAAGAAAAATAAAAGTCATTTTTGCAACAATCCTGAGACAATGAGAGGAGGGCTGGAACTTCCATTTCACTTCATGAAGCTCACCACAAAGAGTGGTGAGTACAGTTATAGAAATAACTACACTGAGAACTACCATATCCATGTGAATGAATGAGGGAACTAGAAAACTTGTCTAGAGTACATGTGGGGGTGGGGTGTGATGGAGGGAGATTTGGGACATTGGTGGTGGAAATGATGCACTAGTGAAGGGGATGTTCTTTACATGACTGAAACCTAATCACATGATATTTGCTATCAAGATGTTTAAATAAAGATATAAAAAATGACCTAGTTTGAAAACCACATAACCTAAACTATCTAGTTCTGTCTCCCAATTAGAGGGGGGAAATAATGAAGGTACCATGACAAAACAGTTGTAAGATCAGTAAGTAGTAAGCTGGGCACAGACAGGACCACTCATGCTAGCAGCCCTGGGTGTGAGGGAGGAGGTTATGGGAGACAGGACGGGAACGGAGGTGGAGGGAAGACAATTTACTGATGGGAATTCCCATGATTTTATGTTAATATGTACCTAAAATATTATTGTCAAAGATCTGTAAGCCTCTATGTTTAAAATAAAAATATATTATTAATAAAAAATGACCTAGTTTGTAAATCACTGGAAACCCTGCCTCTGTACACAAACACTCACATGCTAGCATCAGGGATAGAGTGAGGTTCACAGAGGCAAAATAACTTCGCGTGCATCTTTCTTGGCATTAAAAATATATTATTTTTAAATATTATTAATATTATTAAATATTTTAAAAATATATTATTATATATTATAATATTGGGCATAGGGAATGGACATGACTGTATTTATTTATTTTGGAGAAAACTTTTACACATTCTACATAAGGGGTTAGTATTGAAGTTATATAAAGGAAAGGATTCATACAAATCAACAACAAAATCTAAAACATTCAAAGAACACACAGAAGATTTGAATCAAACTTCTCCAAGGAGGCCTTATAGGTGGCCAATCACATATAAAAATATCATCATCGCTGGCTATCAGAGAAGTGCAATGAAGACTATTATTACCTACCACCTGTGAGAATGGCTTACCAAAAAAAAAGTAGCAAAACAACCAGTGCTGGAGAAAGAGGGGGAAAAAAAATAAAAGAAACTCATGGACTGTTGGTGAGAATGTTAATTAGAACAACTATTCTGAAAAATCCTTGAAGGCTCTGTAATAAAATGAAGATGCCATAGGATTTGCAAACCCACTTCTGCTTATCTATCTAAAGAATACAAATGCTTTCAAGCAAAATATTTTACCTCCTTGATGTTTAGTATAGTGGTATTTATGATATTTAATACTTAAAATTATTTGAAGTTCCATTGTTAAATAATTAAAATAAAAAATTTTAAAATGGAATACTCTTCTTTTAAAAGGAGAAAAACCTGGACCACAGAGATAGTTCAGAGGTTATGACACTGCCTTATATCTCAAGTTCTCCAGCTGAAGTCCCTAGCACTCTAGATAAGCTCGGAAAAGGGGTTTCTCATTTGCACAGAGCCTCGACTCTTGAATAACTTTGAATATCTTGAATATCTTAGTTGGATGTGTCCCCCAAAATTAAAAAAAAAGTAAAATTTGAGAGCCAATAGATAATATAGTGGAGAGTAGATGTTAGACATGTACATGACTATCAGATTAAGGACTGTCAAATTTTTCGATTTACCATTGCATGAACAGTTTTATATATATATATATATATATACTAGTTAGTCTATTAAGTGTGAAATAACATTGTATATGAATAATATTTATTATGTAGGTTTTAAATATGCTGCTACAAATTCTCACCCCGACCCTTCAGAAATCATAATATTTTGACACTAATGACATCATTCAATGACCCAGATATCACAAATACCTCAATAATAGCTGAGAACTGTGAATGGGAACTCCAGGACTCTTTAATACTAGATGGGAAGTCCCCATCAAATATAAATTAATATTTTTTCATTTTCAACAAAAAGATCTATATCATAAAAAGTGAAATAAATAATTTTGAAGAAAAATTAAATTATTTCACTAATGTGTATGTTAATGAATTTATTTATGAATATAATAGACTATCTAAATATAATAAGGTTACAAAAGCATATGAAAACAAATATTTGACAATAGAAAAAATGCCTTAAGACGATATAGGAGGAGAATAAAATTGGGATAGAAGGTGAAAGGAAATATCTGATAGTGTAAATCTCAAAAGCACATATATGTAAAAGCAATAATAAAATATGTAAGTTGCTATTGTTTGAATCAAATTGGACTCTTAGTACATCAGTTTTCATAAAGCTTTAAAGGCCATCATGACAGGAAGCATTTAATTTTATTTTAAATGCTCAGTTTTGTTTGCTTGATACTGAATAAAGCATGAATAAATTTATAATTATGCCTGATTTTCTTAACCATTTATGATAAACCTTTGGGAATAATAAACCAATTACAAAGCTAAAGACAGCTGCAATATATGTCTCCAACAAAATATTTGCATTTAATTCATAGATAAACCTTCTTATCAGGCCAATAGAAACCATAAGTTACTTCTTTAGGGTTTTATGCTGACATAAATTATGTAGGTCTGCTGATTCACTCAACAATATTCCTATAAAAGTGAAATTTATTAATTTTTTGCTTCAGTAGATTCCCTGAATATATCTTACATATCTAGAACTAATGTTCCTTTATTTCCTTAAAATCAAAAATATTAGGGTCAGGGAGATAGCACAGTGATATTGCATTTGCCTTGCACGCAGACAGATGATGGTTCGAATCCTGGCATCCCATATGGTTCCCCAAGCCTGCCAGGAGAGGTTTCTGAGCACACAACCTGAGTGACTCCTGATCACTGCAGGGTGCGACCCCCCCAAAAAAAAAACAAAAAACAACAACAACAAAACAAAAACAAAAAACCTTGAAATATTCTCTGTTATTTTGTTTTACATTTAAGGTGGCAAATCTTGCTTGTTCCATGTCAACAAATGAAGATGGGATTAAAATTGTCCAAACTGCAGCCAATCATCTGGAAACTTTATGTCCACAGGTAGGATTACTGATATTCTGTCTCATTAAACCACTTATAAAGTTGTATTGTAAGATATATATGCATATATGTACACACATATATAGTAGTGTAGCTATATATTATTATATATGTTTATATATTCTAATTATTTAGAATGTTATACATATGGAAATATATTAAACATTGTCTTATTGTTATTCTTTATTTTGGGGGGGGGGTGGGGCTACATCTGGAGGCATTCAGGGGGTTACTCCTGGCTCTGTGTTCAGAAATCGCTCCTGGATGGCTCAGGGGACATATGGGATTGAACCCGAGAATTGAACCTGAGTCCATTTTGGGTAGGCAGCATGAAAGGCTAACGTCCTACACCATGCTCTCACTCCAGCTCCAAAACTTTGTATTTTAAACATTTAGGACTGAATTATTATAAGATCATCATTTATTCTTTAATACTTACCTAATCTGAGAACATTCTTTAAAGGTCCGTAACAGACTTTTGATAGAAGAAAATATAGGTTGAAATCAAAGCAGCATTTTGAAAATAATGTGTCATTTGAAAATCTTAAAGTAAAAAAAGTAGAATATTAGTGAATTTTAAAAATCAAGGTATGATATATTTGGAAAGACAAAAATTACTTCTCAGAAATCTCAGAAGTTTTAAAAACTTTTTGTGAGCAACTCATTATTTTCAATTGGACTAGGAGTCCTGACTTAGGAGACATGAACCCATATTATTTTGTTTGAAAATAATCAAGAAATAACAGATAATTATATTTGTCAATATCACAATATTCTAAATCTATAAAATATAATCATGATTTGTTACTAAATGTCTGGTCATCTACAGAAAGTATAATTTTGCTTCAAGTGAATTCTTGGCTTATCTCTTGAGAAAACATAAAGGAGATAGAATCTTTGGACTTAATTTTGATTAACAAGTGAAAACCAAGGAGAAGTGGAATCAAGGGCTTGCAAGCTTGCAATTGCTGCCAGTTTTTCTTCAAAACTTAAAGGAGTAGACTACACTGATGTCTCGAGTGACTAAGTCATTTTGGCTCTTCCAAGATACTTCTGATTTCTCTACATTGTACAAAGTGAAAAAATGGACTAAAATATTTTCCTATGATGCCTAATGTCTAATGGTTCTAATGACTGTTTTTACATTTTAATAAACTAAAAAATACTATCACTAAAAATAAATGTCTTACATTTATGAACATTCTTCCCTCCAATCAGTCAGCATCTTAACATAGGTCACTATTATTTTTCTCTTGAATTACAAACGTATCATCTATTATGATTTTCATGATTATATTTAGAATGCCCTAATAATTGTATATAAAAGTCTAAAGTTGTTCATCAAAACAGTTATTTTTCTTTACTCTTTAATTAATTTGAAAATATTTAGGGTTGGAACTACAGTATAGTGTTTTCCTAGCACACAACTGCCCAAGTTTGATCTTCAGCTTGCATATACATTCCTAGGTCCATTATGAAAATGTATAAACAGAGTCTGGAGTAATCCCTGAGCACCATCTGGTGTGGCCCCAAACAAACAAATAAATAAAGTGTGCATATTTGTATATCTCACTTTTATAAACATCTGCTTTACTTCTAGCCCTACTATATATGTATATAGATGTATATACATATGTGTGTGTGTGTGTGAGTTGGACCTCTTAGACTTTCTCCTATA
Organism: Suncus etruscus; assembly: GCF_024139225.1. Lineage (NCBI taxonomy): Eukaryota > Metazoa > Chordata > Mammalia > Eulipotyphla > Soricidae > Suncus > Suncus etruscus. The sequence goes on from NC_064864.1 coordinate 3,131,452, forward strand.
AATGAGGAGATCTTTGCTTTTAGAACACAATAGGCCCTTTCACATTGATGAAGTTTTCACATGTTAAATTTTCCAGTGTCTTTTCACTATATGCCACATAAGCTCTTTCATGTTTAGTTTGTGATATTAGCTCAAATATTAGCATTTTTTAAAGTTATCCTTTCAATTATACCTTATCAGATCTCCACAACCATATTTATTTCTTTTAAAATGTATGATATGCTTAAAATTATAATTTATTACTGTGTTTTTCAATATTAAGATACATTGAATGCATATGATTATATTTCGTTTTCCTTAGTCACTGTTTATTACTCTATAGCTGTACTACATATCCTAAGAATAAGACTGCTACTAGTGAGTGGAGTTGAGTGACCTGAATTTGACCAAGTTGATTTCAGTACTCAACGAGTGATTTGAGTTAAATTTTCTAATTGTGTTCTTAAAATCATCACTTTAAGATAAATTAGAGATAAATTAGAGATAAATTAGAGATATTTCTTAAAACATTGTCTCAATAAATTAGGATATTTTACAATATAGACTGACTCTTTATACCCATACAAAATATGAAAAGGTATAAACTTTATACTCATGATTGGGAAATAGAAAAAATGTAATTTAGCAAACATTTAGACTCCAAAAGACTTGGAGATTCTAGATGGTAGCAATGTTAATTTAAATTCACAGTATGGTATAACTGATAGAAAAAACAAATATGGTATATATTTTTTTTTATCAAAGTATGTTCCAGAACCATTTTTACCATTTCCATATTAAATTGTTTGAGATAATATATTTCAGTTTGGCTTACTCTGAAATTATGTCAGCAGCACAATGGGAGTGCACTTTTATTACTAGGTATGTACAATTATGTATAAGTTCCAGTTTCCTGGTAGGTTTTCAAATGAAAAACATATTATACCCACTTATTTTATATCTAAAAGTTTATGGTACAATTCTAAGTATGCATCTGTAGAAATATCTATGAACAATGCATTTAGTCTTTTGAGTAGGGGCTTCCAAACTGTGCTTAAATGCCTGGTGGTCACTCAGTTTGCTGTGTGGTTTGGACATTATTTAGTTTTGAGACACATGAATGCTTTGCATTTTGTTGACCATAGAGCCACAATGATGGTTCTCAGGATCTAGCAAGTCTATCTACCTAGAAATAGTTGGGGTTCCTATGATGCCAAAAGTCAGACTTAAGGCCTCATGTAAACTGACAAATGCTCCCTGTCTTCAGACTTTGAACTGTCTCTTGACCTTGAAAAAGGATTTTATGAACCTTAAAATGTAATTGTAAAAATGAAAATTCACCTAAATATATGTAGCAGATAATTTCAAAAACAGTAAGTAAAAAGATGAATTTTTAGTTTTTTAGTGTATTGTATTATCCCACTTCTTACAAAAATGATGTATATTGTCATCCTATTTTATTATAAAAGCTTCTCACAGAAGTATTAACAGAGTTTGCATTCAGAAATTGAGTGGGAGTGAGGACAAAGTAATGTATTGACACTCCATTTTTTCTTTTATTTCTTTGACTTTCACCACAAGTAGCTATTTTAATAAACTATAAACAACGTCCAATCCATTAAAAAATAAGATTTCCAGGGTGAATCATATTGAACAAACACAATGCCATCATGAGTTGCGGGTTGTTAAATATGATTGAATTCGCCAAATTTTTAGTGCGTTGGAAACAACCTGATTTTTACTGTGCCTCAAGGAAAACAACTATAACACTTTGTGTAGTGGTATGTGTTATACTTTAAAAAAGGGTTGACACTTGAAACATTTTTACCGGAGGATGTCTGAAATAATGGCATGAAGCTACATCATGAAAAGACTCATAAAAGTAACAGGATATTTTGAGTCTGGTGGGTGGAGTAAGACATGGGCAATCAGGCTTACTGCCATGACATCTCCTAGTGGCTATGTGTGTGATGTGGAAGATATATTCTGAATGTTCCAGAGGGGCAGAAGTATACCTGGTGAGCAGAGAGAAGCAAAAAATATCATCTTAATATAAAATGAGTTTTCTGACATTATTATGAAAAGCACTGAGCTTTGTTGGGTGTAAAAGACATTTTTAGTTTTTCAAAGCAAGAAACATTTCTACACTAGAAGGATGACCATTTGACCAAGCTATTGTATATAAGGTACTGATCTCTGGTGGAACATTGGCCTATAAGCTTCAATGTCCAATTCTGAGGTCCTATAATAAATCTGCCTTTTATATAAAGGAGATAAATGTGATCTAAATAATAGCATTGCTGGAGCACTAAAGGTTTTTGAACATGACCTAGTGGAAAGATAAAACTATTCATAGAATAACCATCATTTCATTTTAGTCAGTATTTTAAAGTATGGAGGTCTATTTGCATATGACACAAAAATAAAAATATCATTGAAGTTTCTCAACATGAGTGTATAAAAAACTCATAAATTCTAACATGACAGTAGTAGACAGAAAATGAGAATTTGGGGTTAGTAAAATATATTTCACAATTGTCTTGGGAAAACTTTGCTTATCAAAAGCAGCTGGATTTGAAGTTGAAAGGAACATTTATTATTTAGTTCAGTAAACTAGATATACATGAAAACATTTTCATTGTATGTAATAGTTAGGTCAGTTTCATGAATTTTGTTCCCATTAACGTAAAAATGTATTTATTTTAACTTGAAATTGATATGCTTTTTTACTATCCATATTCATCAAATAATTTTATTTTATAAAAATATTATTATTTATTTACTTGAGACATTATTTCTCAAACCTAAGTTAGTTATTTGTATTTACCATTTTTCCTTTAAAACAATAGTTTGCCTTGAAAAATATCTGGAAAATTAAAAGAACTCATTTAGATAACCAAAGTATGTAAATTAGTAGTATGGCACAGGTAACATTTTTACAACTTTAAAGTAATTATTGTAATTGCTTTATAAAATTGAGGACCAGGGGGAATGTCTACTTGATTGGAAGGTGTTTGCCCAAGCATTGGTCAAACTGCCAGAAACCTAAGATCCAGGCAGAAAAATAATATCAGTCAGATCTTACTACTAACTGAAATTGTTTAAACAAAAATCAAATAAATTATGTCCTCACTGTTGGAAATAGAATTTTATTATAGCCTAGTAGAGGTATTAGATAATAATTAAAGTTCTTTTTACAATTATTATTCTTTAGCAAACATTATGGTAAAAATATCTAGAAAATATTTTGTATGGTCAATGTGCTTATAATTAATTTTAATATGTTCACAAATGTTGAATTTAATTTATAATAGATGCTACGTTTGAGACAAAATTTATTATATGTTCTTGTATTTTCATCTCATCATAATGTTTAACAAACTTTCTAGGACATCTAGTTTATTATTAATAAAATCCTTGAGGATGCATTTGTATATATTTCTTAATGGGAATCTCTAAACACTTACAAAGATTTTGGATTTGTCAAATAATAAGGAGAAAGTGTGGTTGTCCCAGACAAAATCATGTGTGAAGTATTAAAAAGAATAAAGTATTGGAGAAACAATGTTAACTGGAGATCACCTGAATTTAAATGTATTTACCTGCTTTTTTTTTTTTTTTGGTTTGTTTTGAAGCTATACCTAGATGTACTTAGGGTTAAATCCTAGTTCTGTGCTAAGGAATTACTGTTGGTCGTTTCAGGGGATCATATAGGATGTGGTTGAATCATATAGGATAAGGTTGATCAAACTAATATGAAACTAATGCTAGCCCCTATTGCTGTATTATCTTCCTAGACCCTGATTTACTACATTTTCATACAAATATATAACCTCTACAAGGGTATGAAATTTTGGCTCCCTTTATATGGGTATACATATATAGATTTTCTTTTGAATGCACATCTGTAAGTGTTCAGGGGCTACCCTGAATCTGTGCTCCTTGGTGGCTCCCAGTTGAACTGGAGTGACATTGAGATGCTGGGCATTGGACTTCCAGTATGCAATGCATCCACAATCTCTGACCATTTAACTATCTGAAGGAATCCTCAAGATCTATCCATGGAGTAAATGATTACAACTGAATGAACTGACTTTATATCACAGACTCTGGTGCTGGCTGAAAGCCAATGCTACTTAAGCCACATTCTACTTTGTTTTCTAGGAAGGGAGAAAGTGACAATTTCTAACCAAAGCGAATAAATGTTCCTATAGGACTCTGTCTTACTTGAAGTATGACTCATGTGAAGTGACTGGCATTATCTCACTCTGCATACACAGGATCATTTTGTTATAAAGACAACTTGTTCTGATTAAGTTCTGATAATATTTTACTGCATTTAGGATATGACACAGTAAGGGTACTGAAATGTTTCTTTTAAAATGGAAAAATATGTGTAGATTTGTATGTTTTTTATTTATTTTTGTGATTGAGAAGTTGTCAAATCTGCGAATTGGAAGCACTTAATTTTCGAGGTATTTTGCACTGGAGAACCAGATACGTTTGCTCTCATCTTCTGTAGGAGATTATGGATGTTCCTTTTGAAGTTAAACAACAGAGGAGTCAGTTTATTTGATAATTATACTTATTTTTCCTTCTGAAATGGCAGAAAATGCTTTTGAAGACAAAATTCATTTACTACTATATAGAAGGGTTAGACTTACTTGGTAGTTTTTAAAATGTTATAATTTCATCCTCAAGAACGAAGTACTGAGTCATTTCACCTAAAAGCTTAGGATTATTTTGTTTCTTTAAATGTAATCATACATATATGAAAGATAATACTTGAGTACGGATATGAATACTGTTCTTTTCCAATTCTGGAAATTAAGCTCTGTGTGTGGTTTAGTACTATATTCATCAGTACCTTGTCTCAATAAAATAATCAGCCACTCTTTCTATTACAAGAATTTCTTACCTCAACAAATAGGTTCTACTACCAGAAACTTTTCTGAAGGTATGTTGAGTCAGGAGCATAAATGCAAAAAATAATCAGTAAAACAATTCTAAGGATTATTGGCAGGCTTAAAACTGAACAGTGCTTTATCTTAGGCAGGGCTTCTTAGAAGAAAATGTAGAACTTACAGAAATCATAGTTATAATTAAAATAAAAGGGGGGTTGTAGAGAAATAAACTGAATTACTTAAAAGTAGGTAGCCAGAACTAAGTAAAAATCAGATGTAGGACAAGGCAAGATTTTTATCAGAATTAATTATAAACTAATCTGTTTTCATCAGAGCCCTTGTTTAAATGAGGTGTGCAATCATGGGTTGTTTCCCAATATGGCATGTGATGTAATATTGCACTCAGTGTGTGCTATACTATTGAACACAGTTGCATAAAAAAATCTGTGCCAATTTGGCTATTCTAGTCAGAGAAAAGAACATTAATGAAATTTGCTTATATCAAGTAAGAAGAGAAAGCACTAGAACTGATATTAGAATTGGCATAGAATTGATCTAATAGAGATTAGATGAGAATTTATGTCAGGTAGCAAATTCAAAGTGAAAATGCAAATGAAAAATCAGAAAGGCAATAAATCTAGGGCCAAATCGATAGTCTAGTGGGTAGGGCAAGCTTGGGTTCAACCCTAGTACCAAAATGGTCCCCAGAACTCTGCCAGGAGTTATTCCTAATCACAAAGCCAGGATTAAATCTTAAAAACTACTGGGTATTATACCCTCACCCACCCAAAGAAAATAAATGGATATTTTTATTGTATAATTAATATTTGAATTGATATTAAATATTTGAATATTTGAGAAATTCTGGGAACAGAGGAGCAAAGTACATAGCAGGTTTAAAAGAAAACAAATGATTGCTTTTATTTGAGTCTTAATTATTTCTTAGCTGAGAAGCATCTGACATTTTGTATAGAATAATTCTTTATGATATGGGACAGTCACAGTGGTGAGGTATTAATGACAGAAAACCCAGAATGCAGAACAGGATATACACAATCCAGCATCTACCAGCTTAGTCTTTGTAATAGCTTTGTATTTCCAATGGCACTTAAGACAATATTGCCTTATTTGAGAGCTAGTCAGATACACGTTGTACCACAAGGAAAGAATGTGTACATGGTCAAAATATAGCTTGTATTATTTACTAACAAGTAGACGAATTTTAATTTGGAAGTTACTAAAATATTGTAAGCCATTGCAGGTTCGAATAGTTACTGGCATCCTCACAAATGTGCTTTGAAGGAATGAATTTGAGATGGAATTGAAAAAGGAATCAATTGAGTAAATTAGAAGATTATTGGAAATTATTCTAGAAATAACATTTAAATAATGATTATAAAAGCCAAAATACTCAAGCCAGGAAAATTTGTAATTAAACTATAGAAATCAACCAGTATTTAAAAACCAGCTGGTTGAAGTTGATGGCAGAGGTCAAGTATTCGCTCTGGATGACATAGGGACCAAAATAGGTGTTACACATTCTTTCCTTCACACATCAGAACTGTTAGATATTTTTGGTAGATCCTTAGGAGATATTTAATATTCATCAGTACTAGAATGTAGAACCAAGAGTGGTAGATTATGTATGCTAGAGGAAAAACATGGGGGTAATGAGTAGGCTGCTGAGAAATAATATGGGGACATATGGAGGGTCTTTAGCATATGTGCTGTAAATACTAAGGGAGATAAAAAAATATGTACCAAAATCAATACTGTCAATTAACAAATAATGGGACGCAAGGCGGGAGGAAGAAAAGTTGGAGCAGAGTGGCCACAGGAATGGAGGAGAGGGCATTTTGTGGTGGAGGTTGTCAGTAACTATGTATATTGATACTGGAAAATTAATACTTCTATACTGCACATTATTTTCACCCTTTCACCTATACTATAACCTACAAATAAAAGGTATTTAAATGATGCTGGTAGATGGTAGAGGATGTTGGAAATGTTCTATTAATATGTGAACAGGTAAGGCATAAGTTTGGAAGAAAGGAGAAAATTTGGAAATGTTTATTATTAGGTCTTCTAATTTTTTTAAATGCATGTAAAGATCACCCATACCCACTAAAATGATGAAAGGAGAATCAAATGAAAATGAAAATATATCTGTAGCCAGGTTTTTGCTTTGTTTGGAGGGAGGACTACTCCCTCCAGTGCTCAGGGATGAAATTTTAGCTAAGGGATCACTTTTGATAGGGGCTTGAAGCACCTTCTATATGGTGCAGGGGATTGAACCCAGTGCGCACGGAAAGCACAATACCTGCTGTACTATCTCCAATCCCTGTGTATCCAATAGCCTGTTTTAAGAATTTTAGTGCTGGGGCTGGTGAGGTGGCGCTAGAGGTAAGGTGTCTGCCTTGCAAGCGCTAGCCAAGGATCAGGACCATGGTTCAATCCCCCAGCGTCCCATATGGTCCCCCCAAGCCAGGGGCAATTTCTGAGCGCTTAGCCAGGAGTAACCCCTGAGCATCAAACGGGTGTGGCCAAAAAAACAAAAAAAAAAAAAAAGAATTTTAGTGCTATATAAAATTTTTCTTTTACTGAAGTATTTTTCCATTCTCAACAGCCCTATGTTCTGCTATTATTATCATTTTATTTCTTAGCTGAAAATGTGTAGTGAAAGAGATTGTATAAATAATATAATAGTGAGGCAAACCATTTTGGAAAGAAATTTTCACAGATCTGGTGCCAATTGAAGAGTATAGATCTCCATGTAAGAAAGCAGATTGCACGGTGAGCTAGCTCAGGGGAAATGATTCCAAAATGTAAGCCAATATCACAGAATCTGAGTTTGGTTTTTCTCTGAGCATCCCAGGGAGATGCCCAATGTATATTATTTACCAGTATATCACACTGTAAATACAGCAGGTCTAATGCTGAATTTTGCATTTTTTCCTTTCTAAAAAATGCTCAGATTCTTTGGCCATTTGATCTGGGTTTCACACTTAGAGTTACCAAAACTAAATTTATTTAATTCTGACACACTTGTCACATGTTCCTACTTCTACCTTTATTCAACTCTGATGAATGATCCTCCAAGTTCTCGTTCAAATGTTTATTTTTGTTTTGTTTTTGGGCCACATCTGGTGACTCTTAGGGGTTACTCCTGGCTATGCACTCAGAGATCGCTCCTAGTTTGCTGACACTTATTTAACAAGATCTCCAATTGTATCTTTGTGTTCAGGATCGAAAAATGGAGGCTGATTATGTACAATAAAAGGAGGTTAACACAAAATATTTCAACAAGATCAATTTTGTCCTGAAGGAGAATTTTTATTTATGTACTTTTCAAATATTTATATTGTTTAGAGGAAAATATTTAGTATATTTTGAAGTTATATTTTCTCTCTATTAGGTCATTTGTATTCTCACAATATCTCTTTGAAAATAGATTATTATATATGTCCCTTGACCAAGAAATATGATTACCAAATTCATGGTTAACAAGTCAGTGGTTAATGGTAACAAAAAGTTACTGTTATGAATGATCAATTCATGAGTCACCAAATATTACCAAACTCAAAAAATGAGCCTAAACTTAAGTTATATTTCACAGCAATAAGATCTTTATTAAGATTAAATGCACATTATATTTGTAAATTTTTGGAGAATTTTCTTGAATGGCATTTATGGAAAGTAAAACAAAACATTCTAAAGCTTAATAAGACTTGTAAAAGTAATATAGGTTCTTGGAAAATAAACTTAATTGATCTTGTATTTATAGTAATATAGAATCCAGACCAAAGAAACTTATGTTTTTATATATTTAATTGTTTGATAATTTTATGATATTATATTTTGAGAATGTTAACAAATATAGCATATAATAGGAATCAACTATAAGAACATTAAATCTTTATCATAATTTTCAGAATAAAGGGACTATTGAATGGTAATATTATTTCTGACATTGAAATACTGCCACAAGGAAATTTAGAGTAACCAAGAACTGAAAAGAGGCAGAGGGTGGATATTAAAGAGAGGTAGATTTCAGTTCCATATCAAAATAAATTTTTTTTAGTGTCAGTGCAGTTTAACAATGGAAAAGAAAGACATAACAAAGAGATGGCTTCTCTTTAGAATGTATCTAGCAATAAATTTCCATCTTCATATATTCTAGAATTTTATTATTTGTTTTGTCAGCTTCAGGCTATTATTTCATTATTGCCATTGTTGTTTTGCCTTGTTTTGGGATCATACCTAGCTTAGTTCAAGAATTACTTAGCAGGGGCTAAAGTGATAGCACAGCTGTAGGGCTTGCATCTGGCCAACATGGGACAGAAATGGGTTAAATCCCTGGCATCCCATATGGTCCTCCAAACTTGCCAGGGGCATTTTCTGAGAGCAGAGCCAGAGTAACCCTTGAGAGCAGCCGGGTACACCCCCCTATCAAAAAAAAAAAAGAAAAAGAAAAAGAAGCCCAAACTACTCAGACTATGCTTGTGCAAGGGTCAATCTCGGTAGTGTTTTGGGGATCAACTAATGCTGGAGATTGAACCCTAGTCATCCACATGGAAAATAAACATCTGTGCTCTCTCTTCAGCTTACCAGCACATTGTTCTTCAAAGCACATGATATTTCCTCATTTTTTGGAATATCATTTTTGTAACTTAAGTAATTATTCTTCCTTTAGTGTACATTGATATTATTTTCTGATCTACATTTTTCACTGAAGGTCCCCAAAAGGGGGGAAGCAAACATTATGGTTTATGTTTCTCTAAGCCCAATTCTGAGGAACTGAAGTTCTCTAAATGATTGTTGACAGCAATTGTCCAACCTTCTAAGGCAGCTTATTTTCACAAAGGACATTATAATTAAACAATACTGATGAAGTCAGTTCTCCTTTGCACAAGCAGCGATTTCACCGAAACCACAGTCAGCATTCCCAAAATTGATTGAGGTACTACTAAGAAAGAAAACTACAGCCCAATTTCACTGATGGATATTAATGTAAAAATCCTTAATAACATCTTAGCAAGCCAAGTCCAACAACACATCACAAAGATATACATCATGAGCAAATGGGTTTCATCTAAGCCATGCAAGGATGGTTCAATATACAGACATCAATGAACATAATATACCACATTAGTAAAAGAAAAGATAAAAACAACATGATCCCTTCAGTCGATGCAGAGAAAGCATTTGATAAAATCCAAAACCATTTGTGAATAAAACACACAGAAAAATAGGTGTGGACAAAAGATTCCTCAACATAGTAGCAGCCATATCTACAAAGCTCACAGCCAAGCAGTATTAATGGCAAATCTGAAAGCATTTCCACTGAAGTCAGGCAATAGGCAAGGATGTTCACTGTCTCCACTCTTATTCAACATAGTATTAGAAGTCCTTGCAATAGCAATAAGACAAGAGAAGGAAATTAAATTGGAAAAGAGGAAGTAAAATTATCTTTATTCGCAGATGACATGATGATATACATCAAAGACTCTTAAGAGTCCACAAAATTGCTCCTAGAAATATACCAATACAGCAAAGTTGCCAGCTAGAAAGTCGAAACATAAAACAGTTACATTCCTTTGTACAAATAACAACTCATAGGAGAAAGAGATCAAAGAGTTTATCCTATTTAAAACAGTTTCAAAAACTATCATGGACCTAGAAATCAACCTAGGTTGCAGGAGAGGTAAGAGATCTTTATCATGAAAACTTACAAACACTTAAGACATTGAAGAAGACCTAAGGAAATGGAAGAACTTTCCATGGTCATGGATTGGAAGAGTCAGTATCATCAAAATGACCATCTTAGCTAAACTACCATATAGATTCAATGCAACCCCTATTTAAACCAGACAATATTTTTTAAGGACTTATCAATTACAAGTCAATTACAATCAATTACAAAATTTGTGTGAAAGCATAACAGACCTAGGATAGCCAAATCCATATTGAAAAACAAGAAACTGGGAGGCATCTTTTTACCTAATTTGAAGCACTACTAGCAAAGTCATAGACTTATTCTTATCATTATTTCTTTATGTTACAACTATTTTAGAAAATAATATCAGTTGAAATTTTATGCTATGAAATTTCTCATACTGAATCAAATAAGATTGAATTCCTAATTCATTCTCCTTTTCTTGTTCATTATATATTCATCCTACTCTTTTAGAAAATAAACAGAATCATTTTATAGATTTTATTTATTTATTTATTTATATTTTTATTTATTTATTTTGTTTTTTGGCCACACCCATTTGATGCTCACAGGTTACTCCTGGCTAAGGACTCAGAAATCACCCCTGGCTTGGGTCAATTGCATGCAAGGCAAATGCCCTACCACTTGTTCTACCGCTCTCATCCCTTAAGACATAAAATTCTTAAACCTCATGAACTCAAAGCAAAAGTCAAATACATCGTAATTATTTTATTTTTTTAATCATTTATATAATTTGGAGGGCACACTTGGCAAGGATCAGGGTTTATTTCTGGTTTTGTTCTCATATATCTTAGTTGGCTTTTGGGACCATACGGTGTGCCAGGGATTTAATTACAGATTAGCCACTCTGAAGGCAAATACCCTACCCATAGTACTATCACCCTGGCCCTTACACATTGCAACTATTTTAATTGCAATTTGATTGAAACAATATTCTTGAATTATATTAGACAATATACAACATTAAGCATCATGTATAAATGTATATACTCAAATATATTATTCCTTTAAATGTATTTTGAATACCTTGAAAATTATTTTGTCCTATTGTGTTGTTAAAAATGAGAGAAATAGAGAAAATATATGGGAATAACAAAAATAATTTATTGCAGTACACTATTTTCACTTGTTTTATTACCATTCCAAAATAGGGGGGTTATCCCTCTTTTAGTGTTATTTTTTAACACTATTTTTTCTCTAAATATTCTTATCTTATGGCAAGTGCAATGAAAAAAATGATGAAGCAAAACATGCTACACCATCTGTTTAAAAAGAGATTCCACAGCTGCCATTATTTCTGTTAATATTACCACATCTTCAATTTTATGCTTTGTCTTAATTAAAAGTTCATGTCCTATCCATGAAAACAGTAGAAAGGAATCTGCTTTCATCTCTGATGGATGAGATCCATTCAGACCTACACTAATTTTCTCTCCTAAGGGAGAGGAGATTTTGCTGCTGTTGCATTGATATGTAAAATGCATGTGTGAGCATTTCTTTTAAAACAGAATATTGGGACCTGAGCTATAATGTAGGGCTAGGGAGCTTTCATTACTCATTGACCAGAGTTTGATCCTTGACACCCTGTATGTTTGTGAGCACATTGTGTGATCAAAAGTTGTCCCTGAGAACCAAACCAAGAGTAACTTCTAAGAAGTTCTGGATGTGAACCCCCAAAAACCATAAACTTGATGTAAACAAAACAAAATATTTTTGTAAAATATATTTTCAGTTTTACTTCATACGTCTCATTCAGCTCCATAGCAAAGTTTATACATACAAATAAACAGAAAATTATTGGACATATGACATCAATTGTTGCTATCAAAATGAAATAGGAATCTCATTAGATAGGAAAAATCCCTTTTCTTTCCACCTCTCTACCTTATCCCTCTCTCTTTTCTTTCCCCTTTTTCTTAGAATCTAGAAGGCTAAGAACATCAAATAGATCTAAAAGCTATAGGAATCCTTTTTGAAGTTCTTCACAAATAAAAGCTGTTACCCCTTCCCCCATTCTTTCTTTGTAACCTTGCCTGCTAGTAAGACCTGCCCATTTCTGGAAGGGGTTCTTGGGAGGTATCAAAAGGTTTGTCTCATGGGCAGGAAGATTGATGGGGATATGGAGAAAGATTGAGTAAGGAAGAAGCAGCAGGAAGGAGATGGCTGAAAGAGCTTGAGTTGTCAGGGCTGACTATGATCCCAGCATAAAAGGTTTAAGTTTAGGAGCCACATGTTGGCTAGGGCCTTGAATAAAACTGATATCTCCTGAAACCTGACTGATATGAGTCTTCCTCGCCACCACCTAGATGTCCAACAACATGCAAGTGGATCATAAAGATGTGGTACATTCTTGCAACGGAATATTACATAGTTGTAAGAAATAATGCAAGCATGCAATTTGCAGCTACATGAATGGATCTAGAATATACAATGTTAAATTAAGTAAACCAGAGAAGGATAAATTCTAGACAGTTTTAAGCCTGAGTCAATGCTTCAAAATAATTGATTACACAGTTCTGCCATCTGGTTTCACAGTACAGATGTGTTGCTCTTAGATCCATGTATTTTTATTGTTGTTCATTATCATGTTTCACAGGTTAAAAGCAAGAATATTACCATTCATATTGACCTACATTTAAAGACTTATTGGCCATGTATACTAGTTAGATAAGACACTCCTGGATATGAGAATAACAGTTATATGAGAGTGTTATTTTCTTTCAGCCCACTTTCTTGTTAAAAAGGAATTTTTACCTGCTGAAATCAAAATATTGTTAGGAGATCTTGTGGAGGAAAGGCAGAATGGCATGGTAGGGGAGAGAAAAGGTGCTGGAATTCTAAGAAATTCTGTATACATTTTACCTTTCTCTTGCCAGTGGTGGAACATCAGGCAAGTTATTTTACATCTCTAAGCCATTTTTTTGAAGTAAAGATTACATTCTTCGCGAGACCATAAATGGCAAAATTGAAAAGATCTGGACAAATTGCTGAATGAATTACAGATCTTATTATTTTCAGATTTTTGGACAGAACTTTGTACTATATCAAGACATAGGATTTTTTTTTGCATATTTTATAATCGACATTTAATATGCTGATAATTATTAGCTGGGTACCATAAGGTAATTGTCCTGGAATAAATGTCTGTTTTTGTTTTTTTGTGCTCTGGCTTTTGTATTTGTTGCTTTATGCTTAAATGAGTAATGCTTTTTTTTTTTCTCTCTCACAATATTTTTGAATGCTTCTAAACCAGTTCAGTTTACCTTTTCTTTTCCATTCTGATACTTCTTGGCTCTCCCTCTCTTTCTCCAAAATAAATATCCTGACTTAGAGAGTTTGTACTAAGATTTAACAATGCTTATACTTTACTATTTTGACATCCTTTATCATCTCTCTTCTTTCAAAAGAAATATACTGTCTTAGTTTGTAATCAGATTCAATAATGATGATGCTTTTCTATTAGGACACCCCTTAGCTTTTTCAATTGCTCTTTTTCTCCGAAATAAATTTTCTGGCTTGGACAGTTGGTAATCAAATGCAATAGCACCAATACTAAATTTGTAGCTATATCATGATTGCAGCTTTCAAGTGATAAGATAGCCAGAGAACTCCATCTTTTTGACAATGATTATTTTTTTCTTGAAACCTATTTATCATATTTTTTGGGTTCCCAAACTGGCAATTGCACAATTATGTCCTGTAGAACTGCACATTGTGGACACAATGAAAAGAAAAGATGGAGTTAATTTCAAATTCTAATTGAATCTAGAACAAGATTAAAATTCTCTTGAGCATGGAATTTGGCATGGACATCTTTGATTCCATAATTACATTTATTTCTGACAGATAAAAAACAATTCTATCTGCATAAAAATTTAATAAATATTTTACATTTTGCTTAATACTGAGACTAAAATTTGATTGACACCATAGCATGCCAAAATGAAAATAAGTTTTTAGAGACTTTTAAAATCCTTTCTTAACTCTTCAGATGAATCAGAAAGTATTTTGAATACAAGATCATGATTTATACTCCAATAACTGGTAATATATTATTCACAGATATAGGAAGAAACACAATTTATTTTTCTTTAATTTCAAGCTATTTAATTTTTTTCTTTACTCATTGATTTTTTAATATCTTTTTTTTTTTTTAATCACGTCTGGTAGCACTCAAGGGTTACTCCTGGCTCTCTGTTCAGAATTGCTCCTGGCAGTCTTAGGGGACTAATTCGGAATTCGAACCACTGTCAGTCCTGGGTTGGCCACATGCAAGGCAAACATCCTACCGCTGTGCTATTTCTTCGGCTCCAAGATTTTTAAACTTCTGTCAAGAAAACATAGCACATACCTAGCCTTATTTTATTTATTCTTGGATTAGTCAATGAGTTGATGAAGCTGAGTTATGATTATATCCTATTTCATTCTTTTTCTTTTGTTTTGAGACCACACTGGACAGTACTCAGAGATTATATCTGGCTCTATGATCAGATATAACTCCAAGTAAATTCTTGGGTTTATACAAGGCTCTAGAGATTAAAGCCTGGCCAGCTATGTGCAAGGCAAGTGCTCTACCCCAGGTACTATTTCTCAGGCACCCTCACTTCCTTCAAGATTTATTTATTCATAATTATTACTAATCATTTTCTTTTATCTTCCTTTCAATCCTAGCCCTAGCATATTGAATAATTATCCATGTATCAGAATTTTTACTCTATTAGATTTTCCTAAATTGGACAAAAGGAATATTAAGTCTATATGTGACTAGGATAATTTGCATTTAACTCTGTGCATTTGATATTTATTTTTAAGTTATTATTAAATTTGGCAGGTGGGTCTATGTCTAAATCACATAATGTTTTGCATAATGCTAAGAATGACCTTGGGTCTAGGTTAAAGGCAGTGTTTTTTGAGGGGTAAGGTATTACGTTTTGCCATGTCCATACTTAAATATGTAATTAAGTATAAAGAGATCTTTAACTTTAGGAAAATTAGTAATTCTGACAACAACAAAGGAGAGGCTTAGTATGGGTTAGGGTTAGAATTAGGATTAGGAATAGGATTAGTGTTAACATTTATGCACAGAAACTGCTGTGTTCAAAGTTTAAAAAAAGGCAAGAGAAGTATCTGACAATTATTAAATTTGAGTGAATTGATAAGTATAGGGAGAACTTCAATGTTAAATTAATTATCATAATTAATACTGAGGTTACAGTGAGGATTAGGATTAAAACTCTGACAGAGTTAAGATTCTTTAGAATTTAGGTGCCAAGTGTGCTGTGTTTAAGTTAAAAAATAAAGTGCTAGGCAACTATTAAATTTGGCCTAATTTCTAAAATTTTCCTATGTTTGGGGAATAATTAGTGAAAAAAAAAAGGATTTGGACCAGAGCAATAGTACAGCAAGTAGGGCATTTGCCTTGCATGCGACCAACCTGGTTCGATTTTTGGGATCCCATAGTGTTCCCTGAGTGTGCCAGGAAGTGATTTCTGAGTGTAGTTTCTAAAGTAACCCCTGAGTGCACTAGGTGTGGCCCAAATCCCCCAAATAAAAAAATAATATTAGTGTTAGGATTACTCTTAGTGAAATGGGTAGGGATAGATTTGGAGGGCTTAGATGTTAGCTTTCTAGTGTATGTATCTGTAAAGAAAAGTTAAGTATAAGTTATCTTCAAATTGAGGATAATTTGTAAGCTTTGGCCTAATTGGAGGTCACAGTTAGTATGCATGGGGTATTAATATGATTAGTTCAAGGGTTAAAATTAGGAAGTGGGAGTGTTTAGGAATAAAGTATTGCTGTGTTCAATGTCAAAAATCAAGTGAATTATTTGGTGTTGCTAATTTTGGGTTAGCAGGTAGGTGTATGCCTATACTTAAGTCATGTTATCATTACAATAGTGTAACTCCATCCTGGATTTAGGTGTAGCTACCTGAGACCTGTCCATTTCTGGGAGGGGTCTTGGGAACCAGATATTACGTTTAACCTTACCGGCAAGACCCCTCCCATTCTGGGGTGTGGTCTTGGAAGGTTATATAAAGCCTTTGACCCAGGGGATTAGGCCCCTTTTGGTCTTTTGCCAGCATGAAGGTCAAAGGGAAGATGGCTGAAAGGAGTTAAGATGCAGGGCTAGCTAAGAATGGCTGAATACTCAAAAGGTTATGATATAGGCCACACATGTGGTGGATAGGGCATGAATAAAGTTGATGCTTCCTGATGCCTGTCTCTGGATGAGTCTGATTCCGCCGTTCACCTAAACCTGGGACCCGCCAACTGAATGGGGATTGCGGAGCCAGGTGGCCTGGGATGCAGAGAAATATCCCTCCATCCATCCACCTCTATCCAGCTCCATCATTAATTATTTAACACTACACGATAGGATTCCCATGATGATTTGCCTAGTGATAAAGTTAGTATTAGGTTTGCTAAGGAATTAACTTTCTCTGTGTTCCCACTTAAAAGTGAAAAAATTAGTATAGGGTATCTCTGAATTTATTAATATTGGTAGAATTTGGCAGAAGTAAACATTAGGCATAGTATGAATGAAGGTTAGTGTTAGAATGAAGACTAAAGGAGAAGCTTTGGGGTTGTGTAGGACTTAGGTGTTAAGTATTGCTTTGTTTAATGTTAAAAAGACAAGTGACATATCAGGATATTGTTGAGTTTGATCTAATTGGTAGTTTTTGTCTATGCTTGGTTTGAGTTAGTGTCATGATAAGATTACCACAAGAGTTTGCTTAGAGATAGCATTTAGGGTTAGGTTTTGGGAGAGTTTTGGTGTTAGAGTTTTATGTGTTCATACTTTAAGTGAAAAATTAGTATAGCAGATCTCTAACTATGAAAATTGATAGTATTTTACATACGAAAATGTATGGGTTAGTCTTTTATGGGTTACTGTTAGGTTTAGAATTAAAACTAGGCTTAAGATTTGTGCAATGGAAAGAATCTGCCTTCAAAATAAAAAAGGTCAAAAAAGCTAAAATGTGACAAATTGGGCAACTGTTTAATTTGGGCTATTTGGTAAATTTATGCCAATGCTTGGGTCAACTTTAGTTGACCCCATGCTAAATAGGATTAGCCTTATGATTAGCCCATGCCTAGGTTTCAGTTACATTTGTGGTGGGTTTAAGTGTTAGCTTTTTTTGTGTTCATACTTAAAATTGAAACTTAAGTATAGGGATAGTTTTAAATTGTGTGAAATTATTTTTTTGTCCATTATGAACTGTCTGTCCATCAGTATTCCTAAGTTTTAAATTAGAGGTAGATTTCAGGATTGTGTAGGGTTTCAATGTTAAGCATCGTTGTGTTTTATGTCAAGAATGAAAGTGTAGTGGCAGGTGTGATAGTACAATTTGCCTTGCACACTGCCAAGCTGAGTTCATCCCCGGCATCCCTAGAGTCCCCTAAGCCCCCCAGGAGTGATTCCTCAATACAGAGCCAGGAGTAACACCTGTGCACAACTGGGTTTGTTCCCAAAACAAACACAAAACAAACAAGCAGACAAAAAGAATGAAATAGCAGAATTGGGTACTTATTAAATTTGTATTAATTGGTGGGACAATGCCAAGAATTACTTCAGTCTTAGTTTGATAAGTTTGCATTAGGATTAGCTGGAGGAGTAGAGTTAATGTGTAGAAGGCTTAGGTGTATGTTTTTTCTCTGTTCCTAGTTAGAAATGAAAGTTAAATACAGGAAGGGTTTTCAACTTTGAATAATTGTGGTTTGGGCATCATTGAATATGAAAATCATGGGGGTCAGAGTTAAAGTCATGATTAGATCTGGGGTTAGCTTAGGATCCATGATGGGAAAGGTATAAAAGTACAGTAAGTGAAGTACTGGGCGATTGTTCAATTTGGGCTAATTGGTAGGATTAGCCCTTTGTGAACTGGAACATAGTATAATGCTAGAATTAGCAATGGGATTAATTTTAGGGTTAGGGTTAGGGTCACTTATTGTAAGGTTTAAATAATAGCGTTTCTGTGTTTATTCCTGAAAATGAAAGTATAGAGATATCTTTAAATTTAGGATAATTGCTGTTTTCCTTTATTTCTTTCTCTCTTCTTTTATTTCTTCCTTCCTTCCTTTATTTCTTCTTTCCTTCCTTCCTTCCTTCCATCCTTCCTGCCTGCCTGCCTGCCTGCCTTCCTTCCTTCCTTCCTTCCTTCCTTCCTTCCTTCCTTCCTTCCTTCCTTCCTTCCTTCCTTCCTTCCTTCCTTCCTTCCTTCCTTCCTTCCTTCCTTCCTTCCTTCCTGCCTGCCTGCCTGCCTGCCTGCCTGCCTGCCTGCCTGCCTTCCTTCCTGCCTGCCTGCCTGCCTGCCTGCCTTCCTTCCTTCCTTCCTTCCTTCCTTCCTTCCTTCCTTCCTTCCTTCCTTCCTTCCTTCCTTCCTTCCTTCCTTCCTTCCTTCCTTCCTTCCTTCCTTCCTTCCTTCCTTCTTTTCTTTCTCTCTTTATTTTCATCAGTAATGGTCACTATTGTGCTAGTGTTAGGGGTAAGAATTTTTGTGGTTTAAATACCGTGTGTTCCTATCTCCAAGGTTAAAAAGAAAAATGATATATAGATGTTTAAATTTGCGCCAATTGGTAGATTCATACCTATGCTGTATCAGTTTTAGTTTATTAATAGGATCATCATTAATATAAACTTTTGGCTACTTTTAGGGTTAGGTTTAGATAGTTAGGTGTTACTTTTTAAAATATTTTTATTGAGACCAATGTGATCTTCAAGTAGTTCACTGATGTATTTAATGTGCATAGTGACAGTGAATTAGGGACATTCCTACCACCAGTGTTGACTTCCCTCTGCTCTAGTTCCCAGCATGCTTCAGCCACTCTTCCCAGCATGCCTCCCATACCTCCATCCTTAGACCCCGGACTGCTAATGTAACAGGATCCTTTTGTGTATATAGCTTGTAGTTTGGCTCTCTTGATTCTATTGCTGTTGACTTTGGTTTGGGTATTTAGGTTGACCATATTTTATTTCCACTCAGTGTTCCTGAGACCACGTGGCTCCTAGGTCCCATCCTCTTTTATTATTTTTTTGTTTGTAGGAAGAAATAGAAATATGAGGGAGACCAAGATGATTCAGGTTCTATGGTTTTTTTTTTTTTTTAAATAAAAACGCAGGAAGGAGTTCCTGTCTAGAAGCTGTTGTTCATACTGAGAAGTGAAAGTTAAATATAGGAAGATTTTAAAATTTACATTATTTAAAGTGTTTGGCTTCTGTAAAGTCAAGGCTTAGTATGGGTTATGGATTAATATCAAATTAAAATTAGAGCTAGGGTTGGGGTTAAGGATTATATAGGGCTATATGTGAAATATTGTGTTCATATTTTAAAAGACAAGTGAAGTATTGGACAAGTGTTAACTTTTGTTCAGTTGTTATGTCCATTCCTTTGCTAGAGTCAAAACTATAGTATAATGATAGGATTAGATTAGTTGTTAGCAATAGGCTAGGATTTGAATTCGGGTTGGAGTGTTTCAGTTTTAGCCATTTTTGTGTTCTTTCCAGAAGTGAAAGTTAACATTGGAAGATTCTTAGATGTAGGGTAATTAGTAGTCCTTGGCATCAGTAATATCAGATTAAGTATGAATAAGTGTTCCTATAAGGTATAGGGTTATGATTCAGGATTGTGCAGAGTAAAGGTGCAAGTATTGCTGGGTTCAAAGTAAAAAAAGATGAGCAAAGCATTTAGTAATAGTCAATTTTGGGCTAATTGCCGGTTTATCCTATTTTTGTGTCATGGTAAGGACAATGATAGGGTTAGCATTCAGATCAGTAAGCACTACATAAGACTAAGCTTTGTGCACATTACAATTTTCTGCCTTTTCTATGTTCATATTTTAAAGTTAAGCATGATCTTCAAATTCAGGAACTCTGGTAGTTTTTTGAATCAGTAAAAATCAGGCTTGATATAAATTTGGGTTTTAATTGTTGCTGTGATCAGAGTCATAAAAGTAAGTGAAGTATCGTTTAATTGTTAAACCTGTCCTCTTTGGGTAGGCTTGTTTTTTTCTTGGGTCAAGGACAGTATAATGATATGGTATACTAGCCCAGGGATCTACCTAATGTTAGACTTAGGTTTGTGGAGTTTTTTAGTGTCAGCATTTTCTGCATTCATATGCAAATAAATAAAGTTAAGCATATGGAAATTTACAAATTCTGGACAATCAACAGTTTTTGGCATCAGTAAAGGACAGGCTTAGTATGGTTCAGGCTTAATACCAAGGTCAGGGTCAGGACTGTGCAGACTCAGTTGTCATGTATTACTGTGTTCATAGTCAAAAACACATACGTGCACAGTTTTTAAGGCAGCGAAGATGGTCTTTTGAGGAATATTTTGCTATCTGGAAAGGATGGAAGATGGTATTAGTAACTTCCCAACACTTAAAATTCCTAAAATGTCACTTTTTGCTCTTATGTTTTAAACTTTAATAAGAATTATTCTATTTATCAATGTGAAGCTAAATTTTATCATAAAGTGAAACTAATTTGCTTTTTTACAACTGCTGCTCTAATGCTCCAAGAATAAAAACTGAACTACCTATAAATGATACTGTCTTTTGTTAATAATAATATTATATGAAAGAATATAATTAATACATAACACATGATAAATAATTAATATTTTAATGTTATGTACCTAAAACATCTAAAATTGAGAACAGAGGATATTAAATTATGAGAAATATCATTACTGCTGCTGATATTTATGTTAAAGAAAATTTTAGGATAATTTATATGTATTTATAAAATAATTATTTTGTTGAACTTAAAATGTTGTAGAATTGTGCAACATCCAACTTTTTGCTAAAATAATTACATCTTACCCTTTTATTTTTAACTAAAAATAATATTTTCTCATGGTGAAAGACATGCTTTACCTGAAGAGAGGATTGCAGTGCAATTCTAGTAGTCAGTCACATCCTTCATTTTATGTTGTAATCACTCTTTTAGTATTTCTGTACTTAAAAATAATGCATACAATTAGACTATTTTTTAACCATGATTGGATTTTAGTTAATGCATATTCTGAGATCTAACATTGAAACACAACTGCATCTGTAGGCTATCCAAATTTTGAAAATTAAAAAAAATATTACATTATAATCATACAAGGCTTATGTGAGAACATCTGTGTTATCCAGTACCACTTGAACATAGCTGGGTAATAAATTGTATATAGTTCTCATAGCCTCCCATGCTACATTAGCCTAGCAATACCAGTATACACCAGAGCTAGGCAAGCACAAACAGGTATGCTACTTATTGGGAAAAAAAGGGAGTGTGTGTAAACATGCTAACATAGTCATAGAAAACTCAGACACACTTTGTCTAAACCAATGTGAATATGTCATTTATTTTACATGAATTTTCTTTTACTCTGAAATAGGATAGATGATCTATACTGTACCTCAATACTTGTTATGAGACTCCCATTATTACATTTGTCATTAGAAGGAGCGCAAGAGAAACTGTACAATTCAGACTCCAAACATCTGATAACCAGATGGCGAGTTAGGCTCAATGTATTGCAAACATTGTCTGTTTGCAAGTTTGGTATTTGCACACATATTTCTGGCAGAGGATGCACTGAAGTAGTCTTCCTCTTGAGTCACACAGAATGAATGTCTTCCTCCGATCTGTTTCCTCTTTGAAAAAATCTTATCAATTCTCTTTTATTCGAAGATATGTTATTGGGAAGTATGTGTGTGTCGGGGAGAGTAAAACATACCTGGCAATGCTCATTGGTTATTCCTGGCTTTGTTCTCAGGATTTTCTCCTCGTGGTGAACAGGGGATGATGGTCTTGAATCAAACCTAGGTTGGTCACATGCAGGGCAATCACTATACTATCTCTTGGTCCCTCAAAGGTTTAAGAAAGATTGTCATACTGTGAAAAAAAGAAAGAGTGTATAAGTACATATGTATGAGAGATATATATTCAGACAGACAGACAGACAGACAGAGAGGAAGAGTAGCAGAAAAGGCAGAAGGGAAATGTGGGCACTTGTGGCTGAGAAAAATATGCCCTAGTAAAGGGTATTGTACACTATATGACTGACTATCATGAACACCTTTGGGGGAAAAAAGTATTATGAACCACATTGTAAACAAGGCATTTAAATAAAGTAATTTTAAATTTTCTTTAAAGAAAAATATTGTGGAAAAGTTTTCGTTAAAGAATTCATTGGCGATTAGGCTGAACAGATTTCACTCACTTATGTTTTATTGTTGTTTTCTTATTGTTTTTATACTAAACAACAATTGCTCCATGCTTGATATTATTAATAATACTAAAATCCTTAATATAAGGAACACATACATGTAATGTTACTTTGCATGTAAACACAGAGCTTATTTAACATATTTATTTTATATTGTTAATTGTATAGTGTAATATAAATGTACTTTTACTGCATATAAATCATAATTTAATTATATAAACTATATAATTTATTTATGTATAAAATATAATTTATATGATATATCATGATCTATGCTTTCTTGTTGTGGTTAATAAAGTATAACAAGGTATCTATAACACTTATAAAGGTATAATATGTTAGTGTATTGGAAAGTTTCCAGAGAAAGTATTTAAAAAATAAAAAATAGAGTGAAAGTTTTTGACTCATGAAGCTCACCACAAAGAGGGATGAGTTTAGTTAGAGAAATAACTACGTTTTGAACTATCCTAATAATGAGAATGTACAAGGGAAATAGAAAGTCTGTCTAGAGTACAGGCGGGGGTCGGGTGGGGAGGAGGGAGATTTGGGACATTGGTGATGGGAATGTTGCACTGGTGATGGGTGGTGTTCTTTACATGACTGAAACCCAAACACAATCATGTATGTAATCAAGTTGTTTAAATTAAAAAAAGAAAGTAAACAAACAAACAAAAAAAAAGAAAGTCAGAGGGGAAAAATAGAGAAAGAAATTATTTGATTCATCAGTAAAATCTTAGTACATAGACTGAAATATTTTTTGTTTGCTTTTAATTTTTGTCAGCTTTCTGATTTTCATATTGAAATAATGTCTATTTTGGAGCATATAACAAAAGCTTAGGGACTGCTAATATCTAGGAGATTTTCTTTCTATTTGTATTGTAAGAACATCACAGTATTCAATCAAAACTGTTTTTATCTGAGAAAATTAAAAATGTACATTCACAGGTATTTTGCTCAAGGCATTTTGTTTTGCTGGTAAATATTTGGCTGTTTCCCTTCCTTTTTAGTATAAAAGATCTGTTTCAGAGTTCACATTATTTAAAAAACAGTTACAACAGATAACATAAAATCTTTTCTATAAATCAGATAATTTTTAATATTCAAGTTAGCTAATGTATCTTTATATGTTTATCCATTTGTCCTTTTAAAATACATATTTTAGAAGCAATTTACTAAAATATAGCATCCACTTTTTGCATGTTTTGTTTAGTTTTGTTTTTTGGTCCAAAATTGGTAGTGCTCAGGGATTACTTCAAATTTTGTATGCAGAAATCACTCTTGGCAGGCTTTGGGGAACATATGGGATACCAAGGATCAAACCCAGTTTGGCTGCATGCAAGACAAATGTCCTCCTCGTTGTGCTATCATTCCTGCCCCACTTACTCTTTTTTAGATAATACTTTATTGTGTCTTGGATATATGTCTCTTGGGAATGTTTCTTCTAATAAATGCGTTGTTAGTAGTGAACAGTCTCAATTCAGAATGCCTTCATATCATCTTTTCTGTCAATAGCAGAGTAAGTTCCTTGCAAAATCTTGGAAAAGCAAAATATCAAAGTCACTAGTATCAGCTGCATAAACATTCACTAAGTCAGATAATTCAGTGTGTCTTAGACAACTTTCAGATTTTTCCCTTCACAATATTAACCTTAAAAGAAAGAAAACACATTAAAAAATCTACTTATAAACCCTGCTCAAACCTTCCCCCAAAACTAGGCACCAACATAAACATCACTCAGAAGAGAGTCAACGCAGATGAGCTGTCTCCACCCCAAAAGATAGAACCAGAGGAGAGGCTCTACTCCATATCCTCACACTTTTAGTCAATGAATCCATCATGATACATCGAAAACAGCACACCATAAGTATGAGAACGGGGAAACAATGCAGGCCTCCACCATGCAGAGAGAATGAAGATGGCAGCTTCGATGACCTAAAAAGTTTCAACCACTTATTTAACTTCTCAGATATGGAGTTTAGAGAAGAAATATGAAGGATCCTCATAGAATCCAAAGAAAGTATGGAATGAAGTGAACCAATCACGAATAAGAATCTAAGGATATGAAAATAGAACTGAGAAAACACCAAACTGAAATAACAGGACTGAATAATGGTGATAGACTAAATGAAACCTCACTAGAATGCCTCTCCAACAGTGTTATAGCTGTGAGAACAAAATCAGTGAGCTGGAAGATATGCCTTTAGGCCATCTGTATTTCATCTTTGAGAAAGTGTCTGTTCATTACTTCTCCCCATGTTAGACGAGCTTAGATGTTCTTTACTTGATAATAAAATTCTGTAAGTACCTTGTATTTATTAGATAATAGCACAGAGCCAGGAATAACCTCTGACCACCACCAGGTGTGGCCACACCACAAAAAAAAGACATTATAGTAGTATTTCCCTGAGACAATAACGATGAGGTTCAGAAGAACCAATCCACAATATGAAGCTTCCTGCAAAGAGAGGATGAGTGCCGTTAGAGAAATAACTACACTAACAACTATCATGAATATGGAAGTGAGTGAGAGAAAAAGAATGCCTCTCTCAAAGACACCTGGGGATTGGAAAGGAGGGAGATAGGAGGCATTGGTTGCAAGAAAGTTGCACTAGTGAAGGGTGATGTGCATTTTATTAATGAAACCCAAATACAAACATGTTTTTAACCATGATGCTCAATAAAAAATTTTAAAAAAATACTGTTGGTCATCAAAAATATCTACTTAGTGTCATTTTATCAGTAATATATTTATTATTAACAATATTTTAAAATTTTGCTTTATTTCATCCACATCTGATATTGCTCATAATATTATCCTTAGGCATTTTTTGATATAAATTTATACTTGGGTTATTCTCATCCATGAATAATTTCAAGTGTAATAATAGTGACTGTGCAAGGTTAATAAATTTGAGGTCTGTAATCAATTCTGTTTAATATCCAGACATTCATTTTCTGTGACTCAACAGGATGGTAAAACCTACCTTCAAAGCTCATATTCTGAGGATAATTTGCCTCACCATAATATAATATGTGCTGTTTATTAAGTAAAATTGTCCTCAGCAAGTAGTTGCTACTGTGTTTTATTCCATCTAGTGAGTCATAGTTTTGAGATTATAAACTCCAAAGCCAGAGTTTCTGAAGGCCTTTCTATAGTACAGTTTGATTTCTTTCCTTTTTCCAGTAACTTCACTCCTATCTTTACTTTTTCAGGAAGCAGAGGTAGTAAACATGAGCTTCCTCTACAACAATTCAAGGCAGACTCAGGTCCCATGCAGATTTCTTTCACTTAGGCTTCTTGACTGTTGTTCCGTTAGTCTCCATTATATACTTTTTGGTTATCATTTAGGCTAATTTCACCTTTTTTTCCCTGATAGAATTTTATTGTTATGGTTGGAAGAATGTGAAATAAGGGGGCTAAGGAAGGAAGTATGGGAGACGTGCTGGAAACTATGGTAGAGGGAGGTCAACACTGGTGGTGGGAATGTCCTTAATTCACTATTACTATGTACCAGAAATACAATTGTGAAAGACTTGTAATTCACATTGGTCTGGTCTCAATAAGATTATTAAAAAAAAAGAAGACTGTGAAATAGACAGCAAGATTTTGTCCTTCATTGCTGGCTTAGTGGTATGGTTTGTGCTGTAACTTCCAAGATTTATGAACTCAGAAAAATCCCTTCCCCTTACCGAATTGAAATGCCTTATGTTGACTGTAGAATAAAATGAATTGAATTGTGATTCAACTTCAAAAATAAGTATATCCTACATTGAACTTGAGGTGTATAAATTACTATTTCTATAGAATATGATTGAATAAATTCTTTAGCCACTTCTAGAGGTGAGGGAAAAGTGAACCTATTGAATGGATATTAACACAGTAATATTGTCCATAGACTTAATTTCATGCTTAGAAATTACCTTGGTTGGAGGTTTGTTTGATGTTTTATTCTTTGAAAATATACATAATCAGAAATGAAACACAGTTGTTACTCGTCTAGAAAGTAATATTGCATCAATTACATTAGTCTTTGCTTTTAAGTAAAGTACTTACAGCTTCTTTACTTAGCCGCTGATTTGGAAAGGAGTAGAATTTTAAGTCTAATGTTCTATTTATGTTTGGGATGTTTTATTAGGAATCAATTTTCTGACTAATACTTATATATTCTTTTATTGGACCCCATCTTCTAGCTGTATCTTCATGAATATCTCATTGCAGGATAAAAGAAAATAGTAAAATAAAAAATAAAGTTTTACTATAGATGGGAAGAATGATTGGATAATTTTTGTCCATTTATATGGTCATTTCAGCACATGTTGCTACAGTTTTGTCACTTGCAACATTTTCTAGAACCCAGATTGCTTGATAAACTGAACAAATTAAAATTTTATTGTTGTAATTAGGAGTGCCGCTCTGTTGGAGTCTTGATAAATCAAAACATGAATGATAAACCAAGATGGATAAAAGCCAACTGAGAAATGAGAATAGAAATATTGAATATTGTCAGGTGGCAACGATTCAAAAACAAGATACAAGAAAGCAGCATCTCAATAAAATGCCAAGACATAAATTTGTATAGTGGCATCAAAGAAAATGGTGCCTTGCCTGTATTGTCTTTGCTCAGTTTTTACGTGTTTCTGAAAATTCGCTTTATTCAGGGTGTTATATTACTCTGTTGTCAAGTAATAGTTAATAGAATATTGCAGTTTTGGGTTTCTGGAAAAAATGTCAACACTTTTTTGTTCCTTTTTTATGACTCCGTGTTGTCTATTTTATTGTAGGATTATTGTTCATGTACCTTAACTGTGAATGAATACACTTTACCAGATTCAGTATAGCACTGAATTAAAGTGATGTGAACCATAAAAAATTCACATATTTCTTATGTCTTTTTGTTTATTTATAGATTCAGAAAAGGCAAATTAGAAAAATTTGATGTATTTATGTTTTATTTTCTATTTGTATTGACAAATATCCGCTTCACTGACAATTTCTTTACTTTAGCTATTCCTTTTGGAAAGAAATTTCTCACGGTTACTCTGACATTTTTGGGGAGTGATTAGCAATATTTTTACTATTCAGAATATTGATATAGGCATTGCCTCTTAGTAGAGCATAAAGGGATTAAGAGACATGGATAGGAGAAAAAATATTTTTCTAGCTACACTGTTTCTACATATTTTACAATATAAAATTAGTTTTTGTGCAACCTAAAAGTAAAATAAATACTCCAATTTATTTTTTGATATTTGTGTTTAGATTTGATTCTGAAATGTAAAAAATAGCTAAGATAATGAGATTTTATATCTGTTAGGCATTTATAAAACTTGGCACATGTTTATAAAAAATTTTCCAACTCAGGGACAAGAGTGATTGTATGGACAGTAGGGATTTTGCCTTACACATG
This sequence comes from Suncus etruscus, assembly GCF_024139225.1. NCBI lineage: Eukaryota > Metazoa > Chordata > Mammalia > Eulipotyphla > Soricidae > Suncus > Suncus etruscus. The sequence goes on from NC_064864.1 coordinate 3,159,701, forward strand.
ACCAACCCAGGTTATATTACCCACACCCTGTGTGGTTCCCTGAGCCTGCCTGGAGTAATTTCTGATCATGGGTGGGTATGATCCCAAAACAAAACAAAACAAAAACAAAAAATTCCAATTCAGAAGGTCCAATCCATTCTTTTAATTTTAGTGTTGAAAATATAGCACATCATATCAGATAGTATCCTTGCTTTCCATGCAGCTAAGACACATTCAATCCCCCAAAATCCAGATGGCTTCTTGAACCCCAAGAGTGATCCTTAAAAATTTTTCTGATATTATGTTGCTAAAGAATTTCTGCAGAAAATATATTATAGCAACCTCAGGTGAAACCCTAGGCAATCTATAGCATACAACCTGCTACGAGTGCTCCTGGGTCTTTGTTTCAATATCTTTTATTTTTAATATTTCCGACTCAACATTCTGGACTCAACTCAAGTAGTGCTAAAAATGATCTATCCCAATACCTAAGGAAGTTCTGTTCTTGAATCTAATATCCTAAGAATGACACTCTCATCTCCCAGTCTCCCACATCACTTTTTTTGTGAATTATTTGTTATTTGAAATATTTTATTGTCCATATATACTTGACTATCTTTATATAAGAAAGGTATGTTGCATCCATTGTATTCTTAAACTCTAAAAAAGTGCTCAGACTAGTAAAAAACTAAGTTTATTCATTGGATCAAGTAATACCTAATAGAAAAACTGTTTGAGCAGTTGTTTTATAGGTGCTGTCAATTTTATTGGATTCAGATAATAAATATTTAGAGTCTTTCCTTTTCACAATGGCTTTAATATAAGAAGTTTCCAGTGCAATGAAGTTAAATGTTTCATTTATTTCATATGAGTCAGCAGTTTAAATCTTAGAATGCATTTCCCCAAAGGGAAGATAGATTTGATTTTTGAATGTGTATACAAAATGCATAGCTGCTCCACAGAAATACCCAAAGATGCATGAACTATAATTTTATTCCTAAATTTTTACCAACTTTATTAGTTGAAAAATATTTTAATTTAAAAGCAACTCACTTTACTAACCTTCAAAAATAGTATCTTCATATGCATTCATTCTAAGTATATATTGTATATTTAAACTTTCTTGTTCAAACAATATTAGTTCATTTTTAAATGATAAGTTGCTTCCGTGTATCATACCCTTTATTTTATGTCCTTCAGGTTAGAGAAACTTTAGACAACTTGGAGCACCGTTAGACAACTTAGAAACTTTAGACAACTTAGTAACTCATTGGCACACTGAGCAGAGTGGACCTATTACTCTGTCTGCCTACCAATAGTTGTAGCAGTAGGACAGTCTCTGCATTTTCATGGGTTTTGGAGAAACTACAAGAAAGAGAACTTGATGCTGAATGAAGGAGGGCTTTAAGTGGTAATGAGGTAGAGGAGCACTGGAGGTCACAGGCCAACCGAATCACAGATAACACAAGTTTTTGTCAAATAGTTTAGCCACAGTTTACCGGACAAATTATAGACTCAGCTGATTACGGCCTCTCCCATGCTATGTCATAGGCATAGCAGCAAGGACCTCTTGCTTCTTTAAAGGAGCTGGTAGAGGCCCTGCAGCTTAGAAAGCTTAAAGCTAGTAGATAACTTTTGGCAAATAATGGTGTCAATTAGTCCTATGGTATAAAACAATGAACTGTTATTATATAATTAGGTCTTTACTGCATCCTTTTATTTTTTTCTGGAATGAAATATGATTCTTTCTTCCTCTTTTTCAATGCACTGCAAAATGGCAGTTTATTGTCAGCACAGAAAGCCAAATCAGGATTTGGAATGCCTGTATTCATGGGAAAAAATTAATCTTTGGAAAGAAGAATGACTTTTAGTTTTTTTTTGTAATTTGAAAATAAAGACGACGAGGGTATTTAATTTGCTTTGCTCCACTGGTGTTTGTAAAATTACGCTTCAACCTAAAACAGCTGCTTTAGCTAAGGCATTTATAGCTGGCATGGAGAACTGGGATGCTTATTAATAACAAGGATATCTATGAAAAGAACTGTAGTTATTCTATATTGTGTTATTAAATGTCATTAAAAGTGTTTCCATTACAAATCTGCTTCCTATATGCTATAGAATATTAAAGGAAGTGGACGACTCTAAAGTCACCTGCTGTGTCACTCTGCAGTTAAGTTTTCCACTAGTACATGAAAAAGAAGCAGACACAAGTTATTCAACAGTTATTTACCATAAAACTCGTGTATATATTTTGAACTTATGTTACCTACTTTTAAGAAAAAGTTGTTTTAATTTTTGAGAAATAAAGACACTACTCAGTAGGAATGATACTACATTGAAGATTTCAATATTACTGCATATAAAAATAGTTTAATCATTAATATTAAGTTATGGGAAAATGTTTAGCCTATTAGAAATATAAAATGTCTTTTGATATTAAAGGGCTATATTTGATAAAATTATGGAAATCAATATTATAACATTTTGTTGTTATTTGAATATATTAAGAGGTTTTTAAGCATACATTATAAAATTATACATTACCATCATTCTACTTTCATTTTTTATCTAATAAATAAATGTTTATGTCTTTTAATTAACATCTTATCATTTTCCTATCCTTTAGAGAGGAAAACCATAATTCTCTCCTTTTTCACGAATTTAATATTTGAGATTATGCATAGATGTAAGTTAATATAATATTTGCATTTCTCATCTAACTTAATGTCCTCAAGTTCTAATTATATTATATGAAATGCCAGGAATTTTCTTACTTATGGTCGACTATACCACGATTTTAAAGACAGAAAGGGGTTTAAAGATAGATAGATTGGGGGCCACAAAGATATCACAAGAGTTAAGATGCTTGACGTCCAAGCAGGTAATCATAATTTTATCCTTGGTACCACAAATGGTCCTCTAAACATTACTGGCAATGCCCACCCCCCAAAAGTTATAATTATAACTCCAGTAGTACCTCCAGTAGAAACCCTGAACACAGAGCCGAAAGTCGGTACTGGGCACTTCTGGGTGTGACTCCGCTGCTCCCTCCAGTATCCCATGATAGAAATATCCACTCATATCAGATTTTCTTCATCCATTCATCTGTAAATAAATATTATGCCCATGTGTTTTCTGCTGGGAGAAATGCTACAAAAACCATGAGATTACAGCTTTTTTTTTTCAAGGAAGTGATTTTATCTTCTTCAGTTTTATGTTCACATGTGGGATTTCTGGATGTGGAAATAGTTTTCCCTTTGATATTTTGTGGCACCTCTCTATCCTCTACCACATTGTTCATGGTTAGCCTACCAATTAACTTTCCTTCCAACGGTACACAGGAATCTTCTATTCTTAGCCAGCACTTATTATTTATCATATTTTATATTATGAACTTTAATACTCAAGAAATAATACATTATCTTGGTTTTTTATTTACACTATTGAGAATTTACTCATGTAATGTTGGCTATTGGTATGTCTTATTTAGAAAAGTCTAAATATAGCTTTTGCTCAGTTCTTTTTTGTTTTTTTTTTGTTTTTTGGGCCACACCCATTTGATGCTCAGGGGTTACTCCTGTCTAAGTGCTCAGAAATTGCCCCTGGCTTGGGGGGATCATATGGGACACCGGGGGATCAAACCGTGGTCCTTCCTAGGCTAGAGCTTGCAAGGCAGACACCTTACCTCTAGCGCCACCTCGCCGGCCCCTTTTGCTCAGTTCTTAATTGAATTGGTAAAATATTTTTGCTATTAAGTCTTATGAATTTCATATGTGTATATCTAATTACTGATACATGGTGTTATATATTTACAAGTATTATCCCTGCCTTTTAGCTCACCTTTTTATTATTGATCATTTAGTTTGTTATGCAGAATTTTGTCTTTGAGCCACACTCCATGTTTCTCAGGGCTTATTTCTAAGTTTATGATGTGCTCAGTCAAACATGTGCTGCCAGGGACCAAAAAGGAATTGGTTGAGTGCAAGAAAAACTTACCTCTGCACTATTTCCTTGGCCTGTGCAGATCCTTTGAATGTGCTGTAGTCTCAGTTGATTTTTTTTTTTACCATTTTTTACTTTATTTTTGGTGTCATATTCACAGAATCATTTTGATGAACATCACCAAGAAATTTTTTCTGTTTGTTGTTAGGAGTTTTATAGTTTCAGTTTTTATTTTGGAACCACTAGTCTTGTTTAATTAATATTAATAAATTATATAAGATAAGAACCGAATTTAATGCTTTTTTGTTGTCTATTTGGATCATTTGCTGGTGGTGCCTTGGGGACCATTACCAATGATCAAACCCAGAGAGGTGCATTAAAGGCAACCCCCACTGTATTATCTCTCAGTCCCCCAATTTAATTTATGTCCACAGTATTATGTCTAAGACTTCCAATTTAATTCTTTTGCCTGTGCACATTCAGATTTTCCAGTGCTATTTATTGGCTCTTTTCAATGTATTTGTTCCCTTGTCAAATATTAATTAAACATATGTGAATGATTTTGCTTCTGGAATTCCCCATAGGTCTATGTGTTATTTTTATATAAGTAGTATATTATTTGTAATTACTTACAATATTATATTATTTGTAATTACTTACAATATACAATATAATTGTAACTTATAGTATAATTTGAAGTCAGGAATTTGAAAGCCTCCAGTCTTGCTTGATGGTGTTCAAGAATACTTGGCAATAGCTAAGAACCTCTTTCTGGTTCCAAATTAGGATTATATTTTCTATTTTTGTGAAGAATTTTGCTTGAATTTCAGTAGGAATTGCACTGAATCTACTTAAGACTTTGAAAATCTGTTCCTAGAACTTTTATTCTTAGTCTTATCTCAATCTTTTTTGCCTTTCTCTTTGTTTCATTTCAAAATTGATAACAGCATTTCCCCCTTTCTTTCTACATTACATGCATAAGATATATATAAATATTTCGATTGTAGGCGATTCAGAGCAAAGCAATTTATGTAAGAATATATAAAATATGGAAGAATGCCAATAACTAAACATTCAATTTGCAAAACCTATTCTCATCAATTATACAACCTCACAGCTTTGAAAATTCCTCCAAAGTCCAGTGTTGGTAACATTTTCAAATCCCTGAAACATTTTTGTTTGTTTCTTTTAAACCTTCTTATATCTAGGTCAACAAAATCCCTTTCTTCCTGTTTTGTAAATCTCCTATTTTCTTTTTATTACTTCCTATATTAGACAATCTTTCCCAACTTGTGTCCTATCTTTGTAAATTTTGAAATTCTTTTGGTTCATCATAAAAGTTCATTTCCAGTCACTTTATATGAATGTTTTGCATACATTTTCTTCCTGTTAGTATGACATATAGATTCTTCCTAAGAAGATAAGAGTGACTAAAATCTCTTCCAAAGAACCCTCTATTCAAATAAATAGTACTGAAGTAAACGTGCTTTCATTGTACTTTATAGACCTCAGTTTCATTGCCAGCATCATATAGGGTCACTGAGCATTAACAAGAGTGATCCGTGAGCAGAAGGTTAGGGATAAATGCAGTACATATGTCTGTGGCCCAAAAATACTCCCAAATTAAAATGAGAATCATCTCATTATAAATTACGAGAACTGTAGTGGTAGTCTTACTAAAATAATTAATGCACAAAGTAGCATAAATATGCTTTGCATGTTGCTTAGGACATGCAACTATATATTCCAATAGGAAAAAATGCAGTCTTTCTCGTATTATATATTATATGATTGTATGAGTAGGTCTCCAATATATGCTACAACTCCTTAAAGTAACAAGCGATAAAATGAATAGACAATTTCCTTATATATTTTAGTAAGAGATCAGCATAATAATAAAATACTAATTTTGTACTAACTAGGTTGAAAGTCATTAAAATTCTAATAGTGAATTTTTTCATTACAAAATTAAGTCTCAGAAACTTAGGGTATTTGCTGAACCTCTATTTCAAAATTTAACACCAGATGGCACATCTTTGACTCTTAGTGGTTATGATGTTCAATAATTTGTACAACAAAACTATGAACTTTCAAACTATGGAACCATGAAATATATATTTGGATTTTGGGTCACACCTGGTGGTGCTCAGGGGTTACTCCTGACTCTGTGCTCAGAAACACCTCCTGGCAGGTGTGGGGTACTATATGGGATGCTGGGATTTTAACCACAGTCCGTCCTGTGTTGGTTGCGTGCAAGGCAAATGTCTTACGCTGTGCTATCGCTTTAGCCCTAGTGAACTATGTCATTTAAACTACAATAAAATTTTAAAAAATCTTAATTTGAAATCAGAGAAATTTGACTTCAAATCTTAAAACCCTACCACCATACTTTGCTTTGTTGATGGGACACAAGGAACCAGTTTCACAACACTTTTCACTATTTACCAAGTTTTAACTTTAGTTAGGGTTAGAGAACAATTGGCTTTTTTTTTTTAATTTTTAAAGTTTTAAGAGGAAATTTTTTTTCTTTTAAATAAAACACTTCTGAGGACCAGGGAAATAGCTCAGGAAGTAAGCAAGTGACCAGCACTAGTGGTCCCCAGCCACATCTGGTATGGCCCTGATACTCTTGGTCAGAAAACTGCTGTTAAACTTTTCAATAATTGTATAGCATTTTAGCTAAATTAACTAATTTTAGCTATTCAATCGTTACGATATTTCTGACTATTTCTGCAGGCCTTTAAATACCAGAAGAAAATGACTGGGGTAAAAGAACTCAAAATCCGTAATAGGAAAAAAATGAAGGAGAAGAGGTATCTAAGATGATTTTTCTTTTTTTGCCTTTCACAAGTGGCTCAAGCATGTAGTTACTTCCGTATGCAGAGAGGAAAAAGAAGGGTATGTGTTTTGAGCTCCTTTCCTAAAATTTAAATTGAAATGTCAGACAGACATTTGGATATGGATCTGAGGAGACACATCATTGATTTAGAGATTTTTGAAAGATTGTCGATTAAAACTATTGGTGTGAAATTAAAGACCTTTTCTCTACCTATCCTTAAATAAGTTGCAGTCATAACTAGTAAACTCACCTCCATAACATTAAAACTTCATTTCCATTTCCCTCTTGGCAACCATACTTGCCATTAACATTGACATTGTCAAAAGTTTGAGATATTCATTCCTGAATGAATTAATAATGCAATGTGTAGTGAAGGCATGCGTGTGTACCCACATCGGTGCCTTTTGATGTATTTCATCTTTGAAATATAAAAAAGAGATTAATAAGATCAACGCATTTTGGTTATTTCCATAGACATGAACTATCTGTGATATAGGAGACCTAATTATGATCATGAGGTGCAAGCACTGGCAATATTTGTACACTCAGTATTCTTCGGGTTACTAATGAATCTTGGAAAAGTGTCAAAATTTTCCAATATCTAATATGCCTTTTAAAAGAATAAAGCAGTTATTTCTTCCCTTTCCCCATATGAAAAGTATAATATGAGCAAAATCCTGGCAAGAGTAAGAAAGACAGTTAAATTAAAACCATTACTCATATAGAAATGTGGAAGTGTTTTGGCTTTTTATGTGAAGAATTGAAATTGGCAGACAGACAGCAACTTCAAGTCTAAGTGAAAAGACTCAATGCCTGTCAGTAAAACCAGGTTACTCAACATCCGAAGCCTAATGTTTAGGACAAAATTAACATGACTTTATCCAAACAGTAGCACTTACTTATTCATAGCTCAGGATTTCTCTGTGCTTATCTTCTCACTCAAGAAGTTTGAATCCCATCTCTCTGGGAGATTTTTTTTTTTTTAGTTTCTCTGTGAATGATATTCTCAAAGTTAAGTAGCATCATTTCTTGAAGGTCATAATAATCTCTTTTTAATATAGATTCCGAAATATTCTAACACAATTAACTCTTCAATTGTTAGGGCTAATGACTATTCCTCCAGAGATTTAATCAACGGGAGCAAATGATTCAGGTACAATCAAGTCAAAACTGATCATTTGAAAAATGTGAAGTAAGAGAAATATTTTAAATTAGAATCATCATCACGATAGTCTCAAGATGAATATTTTATGAGAAAGAAGACTAAGACAATTTCCTTCATGATCAGAAAAAGAACGAAAGAATTTTGAAAGCCAAGAAAGAATTTGATGGAAGAACACCAAGTATGTCAGGGTACTTTCATAGTGGACAGTCAGAAACAAGTAAGGCCTATAATAGCATTTCATTTTGACATTGCCATCAATCAGATGACATGTTGGAAAAAATACTAAGACCCCATTGTTATCAAAACTTCACTCAACATTGTAGCTCTTTATCATGTTAAAAAAAAATCCCTCCTTGAAGTATGTGTGTATATTTTAACAACATTTGACCATTAAACATGAACACAGACAATACCAGTTTGGGGGTCCTCATCATTTATTTGGAATAGCTAATAATAAACACAATTCTTTTTATCTTTGTGAATAATGTCTAAAACTAAGATAATCATCATTTACTCAGAGAAATTGATTACCAACTCAATTAGGCTCTGCTCATGGTGCCTTCACATTTTAGAGAGTATGGTAAATACATACGCTTTTCCTTCCACATTGCAAACCTAATTCACACATTGATCAATTTCATGAAAACCAGAGAAGAACTCTGTTCTTTTGAAACCTCTCTGAACTGAAAACTCATAAAGCAAGATATAATAGTTACATTATATATTAATATTTATAGTTATATATTAAGGGCATATTATAATATATAACATGAATATTAAAAATAAAAATATTATCTTCATGACATCAAATATTTTAAATGAATTATTAAATGCATGGAGAAAATAGGTTTTTAGCTTTTTATGCCATGATTGGAATTCTAGAGGACTTGGATTTAAATTTCTCACTGTGTAAAACTAAAATAAATGGACAGTGTATTGTTTAAAATGAGTTCAGAGCAACACAGTGCTAGCAAAATAATGAGGATGTATTTGACTAAATAGGTAAAAAGGGAGATTCATAAAACAAAATGACAATTCAGTCATTTTAGTCACTTTTGACCTAAAATGTTTAATATTAAGAATTATGGAATTATTACTGAAATTATCATAGGTCCAGATAAATTTAAAGGTTAATTATATAGAACATTTAAGGTTGACAATGTCAAACATGATGCACAAATTATTTTAAACGGAGAAAAAAATCATTCCTCAATTGAGATCATCATAATCTTAATAGCACAACATCCTAACACATTTTTATCAGAAAAAGGCATAATTAAAGTGAAATATTCATTGTGATTATAAATTTTTAGCATTAATAAATGTTAGAAAATAAAATTTAATAACATGTAAAATGTGTAATACTTTGCCATAAGTTAGAAATGTTATAAAGAAATCACCAAAAGTGCACTTAAAAGACTACTTTTAACACTTAAAAAATTGTATTATAACTAATGGTAATTCAAATAAATACCCTTTTAAATGATGCAGAAAATACTTGATGATTCAGCATTTTAGTTAATTCAGAAAATGGAATTTTTTTTTCTCACACAATAAAAGGTATCTTTAAAAATAGTCTCAGGGCAGTGGAGAAAGGTTTAAGGTCCAGAATCCATATTTTGCATACACAAGGCACCATATTTGATAAGGACTGTGAGATCTGAGCATCACTAGGCCCCTCATCACATTGAATTTCCAGGTGAAAATATTGAGGCTTTCTTCTGTTCTGTATATTTATCCAGCTAAGTATTTCTGAGATTAGTCCCTGGATCCCAGTCAAATCTGTTAGAACAGTCTCCCCCAACATTTGATACCTATATCTTTTAATTTCATTTTAAAATTTTATTTAAATATTCGGATTATATATTTTTAATCTCCTTTGAAATTAGGATTTACAGAAAAGCTTCCTATCATTATTGTAACATTATTGTTGAAGTTCAAATTACTCATTAAACTACAAAAATTAGTCCCATCTTGTATTTGACCAAAAAAAAAAAAAGAATGCAGATACACTAACACATTTGTGCCCTGACTAGTTAACACTACAAAAATATGGAGAAAAATACTATGTATGCTTTTGACAAATGACAATTATATACATATTAAAGGGAAAATCTTTTTTTCTACTTTATACTATACACAGTAATTAACTCCATGTGGATTAGTAACATAAATATTAAATACAAAACATATGTTTTTATAAGATAATGCTGAATAACTTCATGACCATAGGCTATGAAAAAATTTTGATTAAGATATGAAAAAATATCAAACTTAGAAAGGAAGTAATTCCTTTTATTATACTGAAACTGTAAACTTACACTCTATGAGATTGAAAATATAAACTCAACATGAACAAATTGTTTGGCAAATTATGTAGGTAGCAATAAATGCATATATAGAAGATAAAAATAGGTAATTATAATTATCATATCTATAAACTTAGTTATTCAGTGACATATCATATATACCTGTAATATAAAATCAATACATATCAGCATATCAAATATATAAAGAAAGAAGAAACAGTAGAATTATGTAAATGAATTACTTTAATGGCAAAGTGTAAATGTTTAATAAGCATTACCTAAGTTGACCAGGAGGTCATCAGTATATCCCAAATCAAAATCAAAACTAAATTATCTCCATATTACATAACTGAAATTGACTGACAGCATAAAAATTAGTAAATATGGGGCCGGCGAGGTGGTGATAGAGGTAAGGTGTCTGCCTTGCAAGTGCTAGCCAAGGAAGGACCCCGGCATCCCATATGGTCCCCCAATTCAGGGGCAATTTCTGAGCGCTTAGCCAGGAGTAACCCCTGAGCATCAAATGGGTGTAGCCCAAAAATCAAACAAAAAATTTACTAAATATGAGGAATATAAAAATACTCATTTTAAAAGATTATAAATGGGTATTGGTATTTTGGTGATATTTTTTGACATTGTCTCCAACAGTGGAAGGAACATTTATTCTATGATCCAATAACTTCAATTCCAGATACATTCCTAGAATGCCTTTGAATATGAAAATATGAAAAAATACTATTCATATGAGGATTTTATGGGAAATGTTTATATTACCATTGATTGTATTAATCCCAAATGAGAAATTCTGTTTATTTATTTATTTATTATTATTATTTTTTGGTTTTCAGACCACACCCATTTGATGCTCAGGGGTTACTCCTGGCTAAGTGCTCAGAAATTGCCCCTGGCTTGGGGGGACCATATGGGATGCCGGGAGATCGAACCGTGGTCCTTCCTTGGCTAGCGCTTGCTTACCTCTAGCGCCACCTTGCCAGCCCCTATTTATTATTATTTATTTATGTATTTATTGCTTGATTGTTAGATTGGTTTTGGGTCACAACTCGGCAGTGCTCGGGGGTTAATCCCGGCTTTGCACTCAGAAATCAATTGCTCCTTCTAGGCTCGGGGGACAATATGGGATGCCAGGAATCAAACCAGGTCCCTCTTGGGTCAATTGCAAGGCAAATGCCCTACCGCTCTGTTATCTCTCTGACCTATACAATAAAATTATTTTACAATAAAGATATATAGATATTTAAGTTATGGAAAAATTCTCTTTTTAACTTGAATATTGGCTATTATCACTTTAATGTTCTGTGTTTTGTCTGACATCCTTTTGTTTTATTTCATCATATAAAAGCCTACAAAATATACTGCATTAAACTAATTTTTCTGCTTGTTTAAAATCATATCTCTATAGATTCTGTTCTCACTGTGCGAGAGTAGATGATAGATTATGGAGGAAAACAGTACTTATCACTTATATATTTCCTAACTAGAATATATTTTGTTGCATAAATAATTTTTTAAAACTAGAAGGACAATAGAATACTGTTTACTTAGTCCTAAGAAAATTAAGAATAAAAATAGCACACAGTAAATAAATTCTCAGACTCATTACCAAGATAGTTGAGATAGATCTTTAAACTTTCTTTGGATAGTTTTGTATTTATTATACTATGCATGTTAGATAATAGACAGAAAAATGCAATTGAGTATTTATTTCAGTTTTCCTGAAATGATAACTTATTCAGTCATGTGTCATAGCCATACAAATTTAGAGCAGATGATATTCAAAAAATTCATTACTTTAAACATTGAATGTCTTTAAAAATAAGACTAGAAATTATTACATTTTCCATAAAAGCTATCCCAATTTGCATTTATTTAAAATGCATCTCTAGCTTCATTTTTAGATTATATATTAACTAAGTCGTTGAAATAGAAAATAGACCAAAGTGACATTTGCAGTCTCAGCAATGCCAAGTTGTTTCTCATATAATTTCTCACTGTCCTCTGAAAATGGGTAGTCTCAAGCTTTAAAATACATTCAACATTGTTTCAGTAAATATTTCCTACCTACATGAAGAATTTCATAAGCCAATAAGTGTCATGATACAGAAAGAAATTTACTGGGAAATTGATAATTTACTGGGAAGCTGGCCATTTTGTATCTGTCCTAAATAGGACATTAAAATATTTAATACATGACGGGACTTTATAGCCAATGAAATCTTGAGCCACTTTTCCATGTGAAATAAATCCTAAAATACCTTTTACATTAACTGCTTTCAAAGGCTGAAACAATAAATAAAATGACTAAAGGGACTGATGCATAAAATAGATTGTGCGTTTAGTTTAAACATTGATAGAATTGTGGGGATTGGAAAGACAAGTGCATGGGGGAGGGAAGCAGAAACTCTGATGGAGGTTGTGCTGTTGGATAATTGTGTGGATAACACCCTGCCATTAACAGTCGTCTAATCACATTGCCCAAAGCCAGGGAAATTATACAGTGGGTATTGCCCTTGTCTTGCACTTGGCTGGTATAGATTTGATTACTAGTATTCCATATGGTACCCTAGTCTTTCCAAGAGTGATCCCTGAATACAGATCCATAAATAATCCCTGAGGACTCCCAGTGTGGATTTCCTTACTCCCAAACCATAGTGCCAAAACCAAAACATTTTTAAAAAGGAGTCAAAAGGATTCTACAGCAGGTAAGGTGCTTTCACTCTATACTGTTGCCTCAGATTTGATATTTGCACCACCCAGGCCCACCATGAGTGATTGCTGAGCACATTAAATCAAATAAGCCCTGAGCACTGTTTGGTATGGCCTCCCCCCAAAAAACTAAAATCTAAGTAATTGTTGATATAATAAAACAGAAATTTCTTCACAAAAACACACATGTGTGTATATATATTTTTGCTCTCTATATGTTCTTGGTGTTTTTGTTTGATTCCCTAAAATTTTCTACCAAAGTGCACCCTTACCTGACTCTTTGTCTCAACCCCAAATAGGTCATTCTTCAGACTCTATTACTGTTTTGCCTAAATGATTTTTATTTGTTAACTTAGTGCCTTTAAGTATTCCAGTGTGCCTGTGAATAATTTGACAGTCTTCTTAAGATGCAGATTCTGAGTTAGAAAGTCTGAACTACGACCTTACATCCTATCTAGCAAGTATTCAGGCCATGCTAATGATCTTTGTTAGCCATCAAATCCATGAGCAACAAAATCCTAAGCTCTGCATGAAAAGACAATGACAACAGTTGCAGTGATAATAACAAAAGTAGTGTATGCTAAAATTTACCACATATCATCATACTTGATCAGAAATTATCCAAAGTAGAACAGATGAGTGCATGAGCAAATAGAGTGGGTAAGTTGAGGGATAATGAAATAATTTAATAAGAGATCCATTAGAATAAAAAATAGGTTAAGCATGAAGAGTAAAATAAACTGTTCCTATAATATATTCCTTTCCTATCACCTAAATTCCAACTAGGACGGATTTTATTTACACTAAGTCAGTACTGTACCAGAGACATTTATCTTTTCTTTAAATCTACAGTGGTGTCTGCCAGTCAACAAGAACCTTAAAATCAGCAATTTTATCCAGCATTTCAATAGTCTGTCTAGCGCCAAATGAGAGGACCTTTTGATAATTATTTTAAAGGTTCATCATTAAGTCTTAAATGCATGATTCAGTAGTTATGCGTCTACTCCAGAGGCACTCAAGCTGAACTGGCAGAAAAGCTGGCACTTTCTTTCAGTTTTGCTGGTTGTAACACTGGCCCAGTCTTTGAATTTCCCACTGGCAGAGTTGTTTAAAGTCCAAGTCAGTAGGCCTAAACTCATCAGATATACTAACTCCAAACACAGCATTTTTATAAGCACTAAGGTCTGGAAAAGTGTCTTTCTCAGATATAGATATTCTGCCTATGTTAAGAATAATGAGGCCAATTATCCTGATGTTTTTATATTGGAAAAAAAAAGTGTCACTTAGGAGTTTCCAGGAAGGAATTGGTTATTGTTAGCAAAGGGACCACAGTCCTAATCTCTGTCAAGAGGGTGTCATTTAACAGTAAGAAAAAATTATGCATGACTGACTTCTGGGTATTGGGGTTGAAAATAACTTTAATGTTGTGGCATGTACTGAGAGATCATTTACAACCTCTGCCTTTGTCATCTACTAAAAATCTCAGTAAAATACCTGTGAATATAATGTCCCAATTATTTTTCTTCCGTGAGAAGAAACTTTTATCCTTTAATTTTTATTTAGGCAGCTAATAACAGTTGCTAATAACAGTTTCTGGTACACAGTTCTAACTTCACATCTTCCACCACTGTCCTAATCCCTTCCTCAATGTCTAAATATTGATCCTCCACGTGAGACACGTGAGATCCTCCACGTGTCTTTTTGTATATTTATTTAAAAAATCACTACAGTTTAGGTTCCACTATTAAATTTATAGTAATGTTAGCACATAAGCTTTTGTGTTGGATGCTCGCCTTGCCATGCTAGCATCCAAGAGCCTGTGTTTCCCCAACAATGTCTTTTTTTGTTTTGTTTTGTTTTGTTTTGAGGTCATACCTGGCAGCATTCAGGAGTTACTTCTGGCTCTAAACTCAGAAATCACTCCTGGCAGGTTTGGGGGACCTTAGAGGATTCCAGGATTTGAACCACCTTCCGTCTGCATACAAGGCAAACACCCTACCTCCATGCTATCTCTCAGGCCCCGACAATGTCTTACATCACTTTCAGTCTATCCCATTCTTTCCCCTTGCACTCTCAGTTCTCACAGCAAAGATTCCATTGTTCACGGACTATGGAAAGGTAAATGAATGAGAACTAAAATGTTTGCCTTGTGTTTATCACATAAACATAGAAAAGCTAAGAAGTATTCATATCAATGTAGTGTCCTCCACACTTAAGAAATGAAACTGTAATTTGCTCAGTTGTCTATATTATCTCCTACTATGCTTTTAATTCTGGAATATTGAAAATATTATAAGCCAACTCTATCCCCACTAACACAATAAACAATCTTATATTTGTGAATATCTTCTTAGTTCTATTTATTTCTGTTCCTGACCAATAATTTTTTATTTATCAGGCTAACAATCAGGTTTTAAAAGGGAACTGATTGCTACATTTTCCCTGTTCCAAACTGATTTTTCTAAGTTTGTCAAACTGATGAAATCCTCAAATTAAGTGAAAAGTTGCAAAAAATTGTAAAACAGAAAAAAAATCTGATATAAACAACTAAATGACTAGTCATTTTATGTCAAGTATTTTTTCTATGATAATCATGTTTTATGTAAAATTCTTTAGTTCTAATTTAATCTAAGTTTTTGCAATTTATAATTTGGTCTCCCAAGATTTAACGTCTGAATATTTTCTTTTAATTTCCATCCTGGAAACCATTATTAGCTGAATAAATTAAGCTAAGACTTGGGAACTATCTTTGTCTTTTCATTCTCATTCAACTGATAATAATTTTGTGAATTTTGTATATTAATTATCCCTCAAATCTTGCTTTCACTGCAGCCTTAGCCTCAGCTGACTTTGCAGAAATGACTATGCAGGCATTTCATTTCCCTCACCTAAAAGGGATGAAAATGAGGTTAGAAAAATCTAAGGAAGCTATCATGTCTATTATATCAGAAGACTCAGTCATTGTAAAAATTACACTTGTCCTGCATATGGAGAGCATCCAGTTCTTCCTAATCCATTACATAAAATTACATTAGCTCTTCAAATAGATCCTGCCAGCTGCTAAAAGTCATTGTAGGCTTGTCACCTATATTTCCCCAAAGAGAATTTTCTCCCGTTCATATCCCCCTATATAATGTCATTTACATAGCCCAAATTCTGGGAAGCAGTTGCACTTTATTCCTCAGGTCTATTCATAGCCCAGTGCATTCAAGTCTGTAATTAAAAAAAAAAAGGCAGTAGTACTTATCTTCTGCTATGCATGCCATGGCTCAAGCACAAAACAAATAATATCTTAAAAGTAAAGAATTTCATATACACACTCAATAAAGAAAGGGGTATTTTCCAATTTGTAGTAGTATATCTTCCTAGGGTAATTTTAGTGTATCATTAAATTGATTTTGTCACTGAGAGATCAGATAATTAAGTTATGTTCCTTAAAAAGTGTAGTCACAAAAGATTTTCTAAAAACAGGACATTGCTTCTTACATATGCAATTATTACAATAAATATTGTGTTGCTGTGATCCTTTGCACACATCATTAAATATGTTTCAGCAATTAAAGGGCTTCAGCTCCAGAAGAAAGACATAAGCACAGGAAACTTTCATGATCTTTTGTTATCAAGAAGTAATATAATTTGCCACAACATGGGTGAACCCTAGAGGGATCTATGTTCTGTGTTATGACAAAGTCACTCACTATTTTATTCACATGTGTTATATAGAAAAAACAAGCAGATACACTAAGTAAAATAAAAATAGACTTTTAGTCCATAAATTCAATTAGTGGTGATTACAAGGGAAGATTGTTAAGAGTGGGTACACTGGGTTAAAGGTAACAATTATAGAAAGACTAGATTGTAGTTATATTGTTGATTTTAATGTTTCATAATTAATGTTTATTTTAATAATGCATTCATGCAATGATGTTAATAAAACCTAGCACACTTTAAATTAAATTGTAGTAATTTGATAAAAGACAATGAATGATAATTGCTTCATATATTCTCCACCCATTCCTTTTCCTTTTTACTTTATTTTCTTTTTACTTTATTCACTTATTTGCTCATTTTTGTATGTGTGGAGAAATATCCCAGGATATTTGGACCTTTTTACTTTATTCACTTATTTGCTAATTTTTGTATGTGTGGAGAAATATCCCAGGATATTTGGACCTCTGGAAACATTCAGTAGCCTTATATGATGTCAAGGGTTGAGCCAGGGTCAATTACATATAAAGCAAGAGCCATACCTCTATACTCTTTCTTCGACCATTTTTAAAATATTTTATTTCTTTATTGAAGCAGCGTTCATTTATTTACTATTGTACATGATTTAGAGAAAACTCTTCAAAATATATGTGCTAATCAAAATGTGTGTGCCAATATGTGCTAATCACCTTCTACCAAAGTCCATTGGCTCCCCCAAGACTCAGATACCTGCTGGAAACTTATAGTTCGTAGTCTGAGCACAAGGTAATAATGTAACTCAGTAACTTTTCAAAATTAAGGGAAATTTCATGAGCAATAATGCATTGTATAGTTTTTTTAAAAAAATTGTTCTATACTTATATAATCAATTCTAATTCTATATGCTAGATACTTTATTTGAAACTTGGTAGATTAAAAAATTCAAATGAATTATGCAAACTAAAGAAATAATTCTAAAATTGAGAAAGGCATAACTACATCAGTTTTCATTAAACACTAGCTGAAAAACAACAAAGTAAATTTCTTCATAAAAATATATTTCTAGAGGGCCGAAGAGATAGCATGGAGATAAGGCAGTTTGCCTTGTGTGTAGAAGGTCGGTGGTTCGAAGCCCGGCATCCCATATGGTCCCTTGAACCTGCCAGAGTGATTGCTGAGCATAGAGCCAGGAGTAACTCTGAATGATGCCAGGTGTGACCCAAAAGAAACAAAAAAAAAATAAATAAAAAAACAAAACAAAACAAAAAAATGTATTTCCAGAATGAAGCAGTAGTCCAATAAATAAGGTGTTTGCTTCCATATTGCTGACCTGGGTTTGATCTCCACACTTCATACCCTATATAATTACCTACATCCCAGCAGAAATGATCCCTGAGTATTACTGAGAGACTAGAAACAAAAGAAAACAATAAAATAATATATCTTTATTTGGTAACATCTTACTGCTGTTCTTATAATTTATTTTCGCTTTTCTATCTATAGATTGGTATAAAGTACTATTTTTATTTGACCCAGTAATATCTTAATAGTTTATAGTTTATAGAACATATTATTATTTATCCTGTGTAGTAAAATACTACAGTATTACTAGTGGGACTTTTCAGTTCAGATGTTTTTTTGAATTATTTATATTATTTTCTGTTCTGACCACATAATTTAAGGCTGAAGAGCTATGAAATAGCAGACCTTTTGAAAAAGCAATTAGTTCATTGTCACAGGACTCAAAACACTTAAAGATATTTCTAAAATTCATATGCTAGAGACTTTTGTCTGTATTTTCTTTAATGTATTTTGTAGGTTTTGGTCTAATCTCAGACTCTTTTTTTCTTTTGGCTTTTTGGTTTTTGGGTCTCACCGGGCGGTGTTTAAGGGTTACCCCTGGATCTGAGCTCAGAAATCGCTCCTGGCAGGCATGGGGGACCCGTGTCCATCCTGCATGAGCACTGTGCAAGGCAAATTCCCTACAGCTGTGCTATGGCTCCGGCCTCAAAATCTCAAATTCTTTAGTCCATTTTAAGCAGCTGTTTTGAATTATGTGAATCATTTTTTTTTCATTTTTATTGTGGCCAAAGTGAATTACAAATCTTATACAGTGATATTTAAGGTACACAGTGACAACAAATGAGGGCCTTTCCAACACCAGTATTGTCCTCCCTTCATCCCTGTTCCCAAGCATATATCCCTTATCTCCCTCCGTTATCCCCCAGAATGCTAGTGTAACTAAAAGCATATATGTTAACACTAATGTAAACCAATTTTTTTTTGCAGTTCCAGATATTTTTACTAGTGGTTTCTTAAAGGTTTAGAGTCAAAGGAGCACTGTAAAAATAATGTTAGAGTGGCAATTATCGTTTGCATGGGCCCACCAAAGTATGGAGGTCATGGAAAGGAAAAACTCTGGCCTAACTACAAAGAGACCCTAAACCTGAAGTTTCCTGACATAAGACCATTTCTAGGCTCCAGGCAAACTAGCTTGTCCAATCCTGGTCATTGTCTGTAGTGCCTATACAGTTATATTTTTCACAATCACAAACATGGTATCATGGTATCATGTTTCTGTATTGAAGGTCCTGGAATCTGTATATCCTACATTGAAGTCAGGATGGTGCAGAGCGGCGTCTAATTTCAAATCACAATTGAAGGGCAATGCAGAAAGCCCTGTCTGGTACGCAGGTCGTTGTTGTGTGAATCACTTTTTTAAGCGTGGGCTGATCATTTTAATCACGAGCACAAGATATTCTTCTATTTAATTGTGTCTCCTTTTTCTTTTAAAAATGCTGTGATTTTTTATTTACAAGTTTTGCAATTGCTCCAAATTTAGGGGACCATATGGGATATGGGAGGAATCGAACCTCGGTCAGTCCTAGGTTAGCACATGCAAGCAAATGCCCTATCTCTTGCACCACCGCTCTGGCCCCTCTATTTACATGTTTTTTTATATCTTTATATTGAATTCAAGGTACTTATTCTTTAAACTGATTGCAAAGGGGATCATTTTTATGACTCTCTTCTTAATAACTTTACAGATATAACTGAAAGATAATGTATTTATTTTAATATTTTAATTTAATGAATTGATTTTATAGTATTTTATTATAATCTTTAATGTTTTATTTATTTTTAATATTTCTCTGAAAATAATGATAGCATTACTCTGTGACTCTTTATATTGAGACGCCCTGTTATAATTAACAATAATGTTAATTATAGCCTCATGCACATATTATTTCAAAACCATACCCACCACCAGATTGCCTGCTTTCTTCCACCAATGTACCAACTGCCTTCCTCCATCTTCCTTTCTTACACTTCTTTAAAAGGTTTTGCTTTCACTCCGTGCATTTTACCTGGAATCACAAGTTCTAAGGTATCTACTGTAATCCTATCTTTAAAAATTCATTTTTAAAGATCTATCACACTAAACTGTACTTTTTGATTGGTGAGTTCAGGTTGTTGACTAGTAGTTTGAAATTACCATGAGGTCTACACCGAAGAATCTGTGCTTAGAGCTTATTTTAAATTAATATAAAGTAAAATTTGAGGTGGCATATTTTGTTTTTTTGTTTGGAGGCCATAACTGAAGAAACTCTGATTTTTCCTGACTCTGCAGTAACGTGTTATTCCTGGAGAACTTGAGGTATTATATGGGATACCAGAGCAGGAACCCAAGTCAGCCTCATGCAAGGCAAGCACTTTATCTGCTGTACTATACCTGGGACCCATTAAATTCATTTTTCAAGGGTTACAGAGGTGTTAATTTTATTTTAATTTATCATTGTGTGTTGGTCATGATCTTGTCTTGGGGATCATTCCTGAAGGTGGTTAGGGATTAGTGATGTTGGGAATTCAACTGGGTTGGTTGAATACAAGCCATCCACCATAATTACAATATCATGGTTGCATATTTATTTTTAATTTTCCCACTTAAACCAAAGTAATTTATAGAGTAGTACATATTTTAGTGCTTCAAATTCTAGTAAAACCTTTCTGAAATTTTAATGGCAGATTTTTATGAATTAATTATTCTGTTGTTTCTATTTTTCAGTATTGTGAATTAAAATGGCTTTTTAGCATTGTGAATTAAAGTGTTTACTGGTGCCTTAAATAATAATATACAATACTAATTTACAATATCATATAATAATATGCAATACCTATTTCATATTTTATTGTTGAGTACAACTTTTCTGTTATTTAGGTAATACAATAAATTACAAAACTCAATTACTTCTTTAGATCAAGATTTTTTTTAGTTTAAATTTATTTATTTAAGTAAGGTCTATCTTCTTAGTGTATCAATTGTATTTTGTCCGATCCTCTCAGCACCTTAAATTATGTGTTTGTACATGTTGTCTTAAAATATTAAGTCATCTTTGTGTTCTTCCAAAACATAAGTGTGAATATTATTGAGATTCATAGTTTCATTGACTGTCTAGGACATTATTTTTACCATTAATTCGGTATTATTCTTGGTTAAGTTTTTTGATTTTCAAATGTATTAAGAGGCATAACAGAGTATACAAAACTTTGACTCCCTTTCCTTTTAAGAATTAATTTAAATACCAAGAGTAGGCTGTTTCAGGATTTTTTTTAATGTGCATCCAAAGACTATTTAAATCTTCATGAGAAATTTTAATGTGAATAAATCTCTCATGCAGAAATCATTCCCAGGAGAAAGGAAATTAAAGCTGAATGAGATTTAGTTCTAATTAATTGTGCAGAAACCTGTGGAAGTTCTAGATAAGTTATTTCACACCATCTTCACTGTCCCAAAATGCCTTTATCCCAAAATGCCATAATTATAAAGTCATGATTGTGATGATTTCATCACAACAAATATTGGTTTGCCTTTAAAATGTCAGAGAAAGTTCCCATGAGTAAAGAATTATAATGTAAGAAGAGAAAAATCTTATCAATTGAAAGAAATATAAAAAAACATATTTAAAAAGTGTCACATTTGAATGTATAACCTCATAATATTTGAAAGTTGTGTTATTACCACGTTTCTACATTATAAAATTATGTTGCTATCAATTTATTTAGATACCATATAATTCCCTCAAAAACTCTCTTGGGTATATCTGAAGTTTATCCTATCTAAGATGTCTTTTTAATTTTCTGAATATTCCATTGGGTTGAAATAACTAGATCTCCAGATATTTCTTTTGACTCATATTTTGTTAATTTATGAACTGCCCTATTATATTAATATATTTAAGGTTTTTTGTATTATTGCCCATATTGAAATATACCTGAGGAAAGCTAAATCACAATGATTTATTTTTATTTTAACTACTTTTTTCAGAATGTCTTGTGAAAAAAAATGTACATGACCAGCTCATAATATGAAGCTTAACACAAAAAGTGTTGAGCACAACTAGAGAAATAACAGCATCAACAACTACCATGACAATGACAGAGAGAGGGAGAAATAAAATCCCGGTCCTGAAGAAAGGCAGGTGGTGGAGGAGGGGGTTATGGGGAACATTGGTGGCAAGAAACTTATACTGGTGAAGAGTGGTATATATTTGATGACTAAAATCCAACTACAAACATTTTTGTAACCATGGTGCTTAAATAAATTATTATTAAAACAAAACAAACAAAAAGTACATGAGAAATGTGACTGTGTAGAGGCTGAAGCCATAGCACAGTGGAAGGGCATTTGCCTTGCGCATGGCTGACCCAGGATGGACCTGGGTTCAATCCCCAGAGTCCCATATTGTTTCCCGAGAAATGATCGATTTCTGAGAGCATAGCCAGGAGTAAACCCTGAGCGTCACCGGGTATGACCCAAAAACCAAAGGAAAAAAGAAAAGGAATATTTCTTTGCAATCTGCGTTGCTTCTGTCTCTACTTCAGTGCACACATACTCTATGGCATCCGGGAAAATGAGTCCTTTACTAAACATCAAAATAAGTTAATGTTTATTACTCATTTGTAGGTATGAAAAAAATGTTCAAAACTAAGTCTAACTGTAGCTTCTTCAGCTTCAATCAAATATCTTCTATACGTTATAAAAATACTTTTGTTTCTTCCTATCTCCATTGACTATTCAGGAGTGATAATTGAGGGCCTGAGAGTGGAGCTCTGTTGTAGAACTTTTGTTAACTTTAGTGAACTTGACCCTAGATTTGTTTTCTAAAACTTCCAAAAGATAGAAAAAATTTGGGCTGGAGAGATAGCACAGCAGCGTCTGCCTTGCAAGCAGCTGACCCAGAACCTAAGGTGGTTGGTTCGAATCCTGGCATCCCATATGGTCCCCCGTGCCTGCCAGGAGCTATTTTTGAACAGATAGCCAGGAGTAACCCCTCAGCACCGCCAGGTGTGGCCCAAAAACCAAATAAATAAATAGATAGAAAAAACTTGTTGAAGGAAACGAACTAATTTAAAAGGATTGCTTGGAACATTTCAGGCCCTCGATAATATTAATTTTATGATTAGTAACCCTATTTTGTCATTTGTCACACAATTTCATGATCAAAACAGAAATTACATTAAATAAATTGTCAAGAAGGGAGAGTGGATATAATCACTGTGTCAGCAGAACATTAGATATTATAGAACATATAAAAAAGATTTCTTTATCTGTTGTTGTTTTCCCTCGGGATGTACTGTCAACACCTTGTTATCAAGACAGAGCTCAGATGAAATATTGCAATAGAGTCTATGTTCATTTTATCATTTGAGACAATAGTAGCTTTTATGAAAAGTAGTTTGGCTCTGTCAGAATAAGATAAATAGCTAATATCAGCATGGGGTCTTCAGTAAGAAATGTATTTACTTAGAAATGAATTTAGCTAATTGTTTTTTTTTTATTTTTTTAGAATTTAGCTAATTTTAAGTGCTAATTATTGGTTCATATTGGAACTACATTTTTATACGTCCCTCACTTCTCCTATATATGTCATACATAAGAAATATCTATATTGATTTCCAGGTGACTAGATGACATTCCTACACACAGTAAAATAATTTTTTTCTGTGGGATCTCTACCAACACTGATTGTTTCTACTTTTAGAGTACTTTATCAATAAATCATCAATTGAATTGTTATATCCATGCCTATGTTCATGTAACACTTATTACAATTGTTCAGGTATAGAAACAACCTAAATATCCAACAACAGATGAGTGGAAGATACAATCATGGTAGATATACAGAATAGAATACTATGCTGCTACTAGAAAAAAAATAAAACCATGTAGTTGGATAGAAGTAGGGGTTTCATATTGTGCAAAATAGGTAAAGGACGAAAAACAAATATCAAATGACCATAATAATTTATGATATATTGAAGAGAAAGAAGGAATATGGAAAATATAGATTTATAATAATCTCTGGACACTGAATCACAGATCTAAAAATTATCAAGTTGTCAGGAAGAACTTAGGGGGATGAATGTGAAGGACAAGAGTAGCACAAGGACATAGTTGAGGGGTCTGGATATGTTGGAAGTGACAAACTAAGATAATGGTATAAACTAAAAACATAACTGTCAACAAACATTTATGAGATGTGTGAGATGAAGGAAGATCAGACCCAAGCTGACATACAGATAGACATGGAGGGTCATGGAAACTTATGTGGTGGTGAGGTACAGTAACCTTGTAGATCAAAACTATAAATTTAAACACTTTGATGGTCATATTGCATAAACTATAATAAGGTAAATAAAATTCTGACAAATAGCAAAATATAAAATCTAAAATACTAATGAATAATCATCAGTTTTATGTCCATAAACGTTTTAGCTCTATTTCTCCCTCTCCCATTCCTTCCTCCCTCCCTTCTTCTTTTCCTTATTTGCAAATTACTGATTACCTTTTAAATAAATATAATTAATTTGAATATCACTTTGCATAAAAGAAGTTTGCAAGTGATTGCAATTTTTCATAGTCTTTTCAGGATGGTCTGGGAAAGAGGAAGCATATAATTAGAAATATATAGCTTCCTAACTTTTAATGATGTCAGCACATAAATAAAAGGATAGTAAGGGCATAGAAGTGGCTATAAACTTTCTAAAACAAGCATCCTAAATACAAACTAAATTTATGTATCTTCAACTCAGCTTCCTTTAGACAGTTCCTAAAATATTTATCACCTTTTTATTATAATAAATGATCATGTCAACATCCACATAGCACTTTTTCTAAGGTCTTTGATGAACCTGTAGCTATGAAGCCCTAAATGATGCCTGTGAAAAACAATAAAAAGACTGATAGAAGTCTAAAAATGCCTAAATATCTTGAACTAATTTATGATGTCACAATGTCTATCTGATTTCATGTGAAGAAAAAGAAAAATTGGAAAGAGCAATAATTGCTTGAATACCCTAGCAACTGAAAGAAACCCTACACAGGGAAAAATGTGAATAGGTAAAATATATTAAGTTATCTTTGACCAACTATTCTATTCCAGATCAGCCAATACAATGAGTGGAAATGGAGTTAGTTTGGATGGAGAGTCTGACTGAGGAAAGAGAAACGAGGATCAGGTAGAAAGAGATTCAGCATCCAAGATAGATTTTAGTACTTGTTGTGTATGTAAATATTTTGGGGGATTACTATGTTGCTCACCCTAAACTGATTAGGTGATTGTGCCCTACCCTAGGGTGTGACCTGGCATTCTGCCCCCACCCTAGGGTAGGACCTGATTCTGCTTCCACCGTTGGTTGGTATCTGATCCCACCATTGGGTGGTACCTGACTCTGGGGTATAAGAGCAAGGGTCTGTGGAAGGTGGGCGCTTTTGCTGGCTGGAACGGAAGCTGAGTCTTTGGACTTCAGTTTTGTCCTCCGAATAAAGCGAATATTTCCACGAGCCTGACTGTCTGCGAGCTGTTTACCCGCCGTTTCACCTCAGAACCGTGGGCTAGACAGGGTGGCAGACGCGTGCTCCAAGCTGGAAGAAAAAGGCCTCATTCTCCATCCCACCATCAGTCAATCTCTTCAGGGGCTGACTTGCTACAGTACTCAGCACAGGCAGAAAATACTACAGGATTTTTTTTTCTTTTCTAACAATTTCTTACTTCTGATATTGTAGACATATACTCAAGCCCCAACTTATGCCTCTGCTCCTACTTAATATTAAGGAAGGTAGAACATCTTTATTATATTGAACTTCGATTTCCTTTAGAAACTTCCCAAACATCTGAATCAAATGTAGAAGGATTGGAGCAATAGTACCATAAAGTAAGAATTTTGCCTTGTATGTGGCTAATTCAACTCTGATTCCCAGCATCCCATATGATCCTACTGTGCACTACTAAGAGAAATTCCTTAGTGTAGAGCCAGAAGAAACCTCTTAGAATTGCCAGGTGGGACCCATACACCTATGTACATTCATATGTAAATGAAGTAGTCCTAAATAAAACATTTCTCTTAAAGTTCCTGTCTTTTTTTCCTTCAAGCTCGGAGATTACACTCAAGTCTCTTCTTACCTGTATAGATATCACCTCTAACCCTAGGAGGACTAGAAGATGTTACATGATTTTTCCTTTAAAAAATTGCCATGAATATATTGGAATGTACTTAAAATAAAATTTTATATAATTTAATTATATAAATTATATGAATGTGTAATTATATTTCAACATTATATTTTAAAATATAATTTTAAAATGAGTTAGGTATATATACTTTCTGTTATTAGTAGATTAATTTTAAGTATCTAACCTCTTACTTTGAATTTCTTTACGATGCTTTCATAGTAAACTCATTGGTCCTTCTTTTTTTTTTGGGTCACACCTGGCGTTGCTCAGGGGTTCCTCCTGGCTGTCTGCTCAGAAATAGCTCCTGGCAGGCACAGGGGACCATATGGGACACCGGGATTCGAACCAACCACCTTTGGTCCTGGATTGGCTGCTTGCAAGGCAAATGCCGCTGTGCTATCTCTCTGGGCCCTCATTGGTCCTTCTTAATTGTTTGCCGAACTCCAACTCAAAATACTTTAGTCATTTAAAATGGAAAGGAAGAAGTAAATCCTTCACTCTTTACACTCTTTATAGCCGCCAAGATTTTACCTCTAGTAAAACCCTAAAAAGATTATACACACACTCACATTTTATGACTATTGAACAAAGTTGGAAATACTGTAGAATACAATATTAATATATAATAATAGGTTGTATTTCTAAACACTATACTGAATAACCTAAAAGGAAAAAAAGCAGTTCCAGTAATAATGGCATTGCAAGAAATAAAATGCCAAGGAATCATTTCTATTAGAATAATAATGCATAAAATAAAAATGTAAAAATTTGGTAAAGTATTTAATAAAATGAAAAGACAATCCATTGTCATGGGTTATTAAAATTGAAGAACAGTAGAGAACTAACAATGTGGCTTGGTTGTAGAGCACTTAGCTGATATGTGTGAGGCCTGGGTTCAATGTCAGACACCTCAAAGAAAGAAAGTCCCTCAGAGGAGTAGAAAACCAGTATTATCCAGAAAATTCTATAAACTAAATGCAACTCTATCAGATTTCAAAAAGACTTTTTTAAGTCAAAATGCATTCTAGAATTATATATGAACTCTCAAAAGATGTTAATAAGTTAAAACCATCTTGAAAAAACTAGATCAAAGCCTTATACTTTCTGTTTCTTTTTTTGTGGGGGAGTTGGGCCATACCTGACAGTGCACAGGGGTTACTCCTGGCTCTGCACTCAGAAATTGCTCCTGGCACTCTTGGGGGACCATATGGGATGTCGGGAATCAAACCCGGTTCATCCTGGGTAGGCCACATGCAAGGCAAATGACCCAACATTGTGCTATTGCTCTGACCCCAATCTTCATACTTTCTAATTTCAAAACCTTATCAAGTATTATGATCAAATTAGTGAAGTACTCACATTAAAATTTTATAGATTAATGGAAGAAAATAGATAATACAGAAATATATATACTTGCATACATAGTCAATGATTTTTCAACAAGGGTACAAAGATCTTCCAGACAATAAAATAAGTTTTGTGTTTTTTAAAGACAACTGGTAGTAGGAAAATTAATATTCATATGCAAAAGTATAAAGTTAGATTCTTCCCTTGAATCATAGACAATTGTCTTGAGGATCTGTGGCCTCAAGCTAACAGCTAAAATTAAAAATTATTAGGATAAGTGCCAGGAAAATATCAGACTGAGTTCAGCAGTGACTTGTTTAACATGATAAGAAAAGCACAGGAAACAAAGAAAAAACTGATCAGTTGGATTATTAAAATGAAAGAAACAGTAGAGAAACAGGTTTGCTGGGTCCAGTGTTTGCAGCCAGGTTTGTTCTCTGTCACTGAACTGTGCTGGCCGCCAAGAGAAGTATCGTCCCGCTACTGAGCTGGGAGCAGCCCCAGACACAGGTTATGGAATAAACACAAACAAGAGTAGTGGTACAAATGTTGAGGCATTTGCTTTGCAGGCGCTAACCTAGGACAGACCTTGGTTCGACACCCCCCCCCCCACTGCCTCATGTAGTTCCTCAAGCCAGGAGTAACCCCAGAGTGTCACCAGGTGTGGCCCAAAAACAAAAAACAAAAACAAATCTTGTACACCAGCAAATATTACTAAGACTAAACAATACCTGCCAGAATGAAAGAAATATTTATAAATTATGAATTTTATAAGAGATGAATATTCACAAAAGTTAAGGAACTCAAACACAATAAAAATAGAATCCAAAGCAAAACTGAACAAAAATTTTTGAGACTTTCTTACAAAGAAGATACAAATAAAAATACAAAAAAGGAATATCAATACACACAATCATTAATGCATTTAAATCAATGATTCAAAAAGTATAAATCCATTAAGTATGACTACTAAAAATAACAGAAACAGAAACTATTGAATCCACACAACTAATCAGAGAAATTGGGACCTTGGTATGTTTCTTGATAGAATGCAAAAATGTGGTCACTTTAAAAAATATGATCTTTCTTTAAATATTAAATTAAAGTTAAATTATAAACCAGCAATTCTATTTCTGGGTATATCTAAAACTTTTGAAAGCTGGGATTGAACAAGATATCTTTATAGAGGTGGGAAGACAGTGAAAATAGACATGCATGTTATCCTTAAAACTAGAGGCCCTCAGATACTTCTGGAAGTTGCCTTTAAGGGTCACCAAAGCTGCTGGGGAACCTGATGTCAATAGTCTCTAAGCAATTAGTCCAAGCACTCAACACTCAGATCTGTGCAGCCAGGGAAAAATTCATCATGGAGCCCTGTCCTCTGGGCAGCTCTGACCCCAAGATTTATTAAATTTGTTAAGAGTTCAAAATAATCCAAATGTCTACACCAGGTCAATGAATAAACACAGTAATGTAGACATCTTGGAATGTTATTCAGCTTTAAAAAGGACTAAAATTACTACATGCTATAATATAGATGAGCTTGTAAAACATTAAGTGAAAAAGGTATGGCATAACAGTATGTGGTTAGTCAATAAACTATCTAAAAGTGAAATGAAATGAAATGCATAAATATAAAAAGCAGAATAACAATGAGAAGAAAGTGGCAAATTATTGTTTAATGAATATGGGTGTAATTTTGAGAAGATAAAAAAAAGCTTTGGAGATGAGATAATGATTGCAGAATCAATATCGATCAATTTAATGGTCTGAATTTTAAGTGTAATGCAATTAGAACGATCAAGTATATATCATGTATATTTCAAATGCACACTTTCTTCTTTGTTTCACCCAACCCCCACTTACCTCTAGTACCATCTGTTATTGCCAGTGAGGGAGGTTCCTTTGGCTTGGAGCCATGTGTATGATGTCATATTACATTATTCTACCACCGATAAAAGAGAAATGGTGACGTGGCAATTAAGAACATAGTAGTCTTGGTCAGACTGACATTCTGCCACTTCATAACTGAATGCCTGCTAAGTGGGCCCCACCTAATTCACCTGCTTGATGGGTTCTCGTGAAAATCTGATGTCAAAATCAGATACCAAAAAATGTGCTTAGGACAGTAACTAGCACAAAGTATATGCTTTGAGCATTAGCGTTTATCATGGTTGTATTGCTCATTTATTTTAGCTCCATGATTTACATTATTGTTTTTATTTATTTATTTGAGGGGTACATCAGGCACTGCTCAGAGCTTACTCATGGCTCTGGGCTTATGGACCATATGGGGTACTGCAGCTCAAACTGGTGTTGACCACCAAACTCCACTGGCCTGGCTGAGGTCCAACACCTGGACACTGCGACCTGCCTTATTCCCTGAGTAAGGCTGATAAAGACAGCCTTGGAGAAAGTAGGGAGTCTTATAGGGAGCGCCAGGAAATTGACTCATAATCTGAGGTGTTGGGGATTTTCATGGAGGTCACATGCTGGTAGCCAAAGTGGGACAGTGGGCCCTCAGATACATGCAGGGAAGCCCCTGCCATTGCCATCCCATAAACAATAGAAGATTGGGGTGCTGGGGTAGAAATAAAGAAGCGAATAACTCGGTTATATGGAACCTCTACTCATAGTTGTGTGTGTATGTGTGTGTGTGTGTGTGTGAGTGTGTGTTTGAATGTGTGTGTGCTTGTTTTTTGAATGACTATTTATACCGTTTTCCAAAAATCTTGAACTAGTCCACAGTGTGACCAGTAGTGACCTAGGGCTTCTCATCAATTCTCCTCCCTGCAAATGTTTGTGCCAGAACTGGTTGTTTAGTTTGTGATGTGTGCCAGTCTCTGGGATGAGGTGATAGCTAATTTTTGACTGGAATGGAATTTCCTTGACTATAGTTAATACAGGACTTTTTTTCCCCCACATACCAAATAATCATCTGTATGTTTTATTTGAGAATATTTCTCTATCTCCAATTTTAAATGTTTTGTTGTTATTTTTGTCAGTTTTGTTTTACAAGTGCTTTATGTATCTTGAATATTAGGCCTTCATCAGTTGATTGATAAGCAACTATTTTGTCCTCTATAGGGTGTCTTTTTATTCTGATTATTGTTTTGTTTTGTTTTGCAATCAGAATCTTTTTATTTTGATGTAATTCCACCTGTTTATTGTTTCCCCTGTTTGGCCTGTGGTATCAAGTCATTGATGATATTTAATATAATGGTATGTTTGATGTATTGAAACTAGAGAGCATTTCATTCAATATAATGGATGCATACCTAACAGGGAATGAAAAGTCCTTCCACCACCATCTTCTTTGTTTTCTGGTTCAGACTATATGGAGAAAGGAATCTTTTCTTCAGAAAAATAATAAACCTTCTTATAACCTTCCAGAGATTTAACATATTTGCTTTACCACAAGAACAGAAAACTATTCAATTGAAAACATTTACACATTTATTCAGTGAAGTGCTTTATCCAATAGCTCAGGTATGGAAACAGCCTAAATTCCCAATGGCAGATGAATGGATAAAAAGTTATGGCATAGATACACCATAAAAGATTATTCAGCTTTACTAAAAGATCCTGAGACCTATGACAACATGGTTGGATCTAGAGAGTCATATTAAGTAAAGTAGTCAGAAGTAAAAGGACAAACAGTTGTTTTCACTAGTCAACCAGAATCTAGCTAGGAAATAGACAATATTGTATAATAAAAAAAAACCTTTGTAATGATTAAAGTTTTCAAACAAGCTGTGGGGGATGAGGTGAAAGGAATTAAGTGGATCAGTGGTGAGGGGTAATTGGCCTTTTGGTGATGGTCAGGTGCTATCCCTCAAAATATCATTGCCAGAAATTATAATAATGTTTTAACCATGCCACCTAAACTATAATAATTTTGAACAAAGAAAAATGGAAGTGAACCAATGTGCCAGATGATTATAAGACATATTATGGAATATATATATATGTGATATATAAGTACATACATAAATACTACCATAATCCAAAAATGTAGTTCAAAAAGCAAAGGTCTTCATTTAATTAGTTATGCTTAATTAGTTATGCTTAATGAAGATTTATTAATAGTCTTATAGGGGCATGAGTGATAATATGGCTGGTAGGTTACTTTCCTTGCGCACAGCTAACATGTTCAATCCCTGGCACCCCATATAGTCTCCTGAGCACTACCGGAAGTGATCTCTATGCCCAAAGTCACAAGAAGATCTAGCAATTTTATGCATAGCCATAACAATTAGTTTTTTGTTCAAATATATATATATATATATATATATATATATATACTTAATGTGTTACACGTACAACATTTGGAAGAATATTCTTCTGGCTTAAACATGGCTAGCACATCTGAAATTTGTCTGCTTTTAGAGTCAAGTCATAAAGTTTTCTTATAGTGTTCAATGTTGGATGAGATAAATTGGATCAGCAACAGAACTGAAACTGTTCTTAGAAAATATATTCCATCTTGACTTTATATCCCTACTGAGGGTTCTCACCAGTACTTTAAAGATCTCTCTATAATAATTTGAGCACAAATACTGTGCTCACAGCTGTTCAATATCAGGACAGTGAAATACCAGATACGAGAGTCTTGGCAATGTACACAAAATACACTGTGAGTTAATAGGTTAATAAAACTCTAAAATGGAAGCCAAGTAATACTGTTAAAATTATTTCTAAATCTGGGGCCGGAGTGTTAGCGTGGAGCGGTAAGGCTTCTGCCTTGCTGGTGCTAGCCTAGGACAGACCACGGTTTGATCCCCCGGCATCCCATATGGTCCCCCAAGCCAGGAGCGATTTCTGAGTGCATAGCAAGGAGTAACCCCTGAGTGCCACCGGGTGTGGCCGCAAAACAACAAAAAATTAATTCTAAATGTACTTTGTTTTAATAAAAATTAATATATTTCTCTTTCATTAAAAATATATTAAAATGTGGTATAATCATGTGTGTATGCAACAGACTTTTTTGGTCTTTATAACTTGTTATAAAGTCACTTTAATAAGGTATAAGATTTTTATTAGTGAGTAGAAAAGGGCTCTTAGATTTTAGTGATATCTATATCCTATGTCCAACATTCTATTACTTCCAATTGTTCCAGCCTTAGAAATCAAACACTTATTTAGTCACTATTTCTGAATCTCTTATGGGTGTTTTGAAAATAAAAAGTGTCGGGCCCGGAGATATAGCACAGCGGCGTTTGCCTTGCAAGCAGCCGATCCAGGACAAAATGTGGTTGGTTCAAATCCCGGTGTTCCATATGGTCCCCCATGCCTGCCAGGAGCTATTTCTGAGCAGACAGCCAGGAGTAACCCCTGAGCACCGTCGGGTGTGGCCCAAAAACCAAAAAGAAAAAAAGAAAAAGTGTCTTTCAGATCTTAACATTTTCATAATTTTGCTTTCCAGCCCTTTGGTAACATTCTTCCTATCATTTTTATCACTTCTACCTTATATTTCCTCTTATATGTGGGTATTCAACAAAGACATTTTATAGCCTCAGCTTATCATTGTACTTTTTACATTTACATCCTCTTCTTCTGTCTACCCTTCTGCTGAACATTGTCCCAAAATGAAATAGGTTATCCTCTTCTAGGTCTTTGCAATTTCTCATAGTAATAAACCTTATACATTTTTATACATTTTTCAGATAAATCCATAAGGATATATGTTATCTAACCTTTTATTTGTTGCATGATACATGTGCTTCCGTTATAATAGTCCCCTCATAATAACACTTATAATTTAGTTGTTCTCAGAGTGCAAGTCCCAGATAATGACATCAGTATCAACTGATGGCAACTTTTTAAAAATGCAAATGAACAGACATCAGGACACCATCGATTGAATCAGAAACACTAGAGATTTGTTGGTTCATGAACCGGTAATTTAATACAATCTATGATTTACTTTTGTACAGTCAAAAATCTGAGAGCCACTGGTACTGTATACTTGTCTAGACTTAGATTTATTCTCTATTAGGTCAAAGACTCTTTTAGGAATTATCGTGTAAGATTCTTTTCACTCTGATACCATTATTACCACTGCTGGATATTTGTTAATTATTTTATTTAAGCACCTTGGTTACAAAATTTTTTATTTTTGGGTTTCAGCCATACAGCGTACACCAACCTTTACCAGTGTACTCTTCCTGCCACAAGGTGTCCAGTTTTCCTCTCACTTCTGCCTTGCTCTAGGACAGGCAACTTCCACCTTTTTTCTCTCTTTTTGACATTGTGGTTTGCTTTATTGGTAATGAATGAGTGACTTGCCTGTTAGTTTTTTCACTTTCAGCAACAGAAATCATGTCCAGAATGATCAGTTTCCCTACTCTAACTACACTCACTGCTCTTTGAGACAAGCTTTCTATCCTGTGCTAGACCTCTTGATCTTTGTCTCTATTGTCTCTGGGTATTATGAAAGTATCTCTTGTTTTCCTTATAGCCCCGAAATGAGTAAAATTCTGTGTTTATCCCTTTCTCTCTGGCTCATTTCACCAGCATAATAATCTCCACGACAATCCATGTATAAAAAATTTATTGTCATTTTATTTCCTAACGGCTGCATAATATTTCATTGTATAGATCTTAAATGGAGGTCTTAATCCCAATCCTGAGGAATTTGGGAGCATAGGACTGGAAGAAAATGCTGACACAGGAAATAATCCTCAAAAATCTAAGGGAATTAAACAGGTTCAGGAAAATTTCGTCACAAGCCTGCTCACTAGAAAGAGATATCAGCAGGCAGATAAACTAGTTGTGGCAACAAAACAAAAAGCTATTTTTCCTGAAATCTGAGGTCTTTATTGGGAAGAGAAAGACTCTAGGGGTGCCTAGAGTGGAGAAAATATAAGGTAAGGGACCAATCCAGAAGTACTTCTAGTCTATGAGTGACAGTAAAGAATTATCCTGAATAGAATGAAAAACAGTTACTCCCACATTGAATAGAATTTCATGGCTGCTCTGCTTCACTCTGCAGCTACACTTCTATTACTCTGCCCCTTCCCGATATGCCATTTGGATGGCATTGGGTTCCTGGGTGCCACTGGTACCTGAAGCATTTCTTTGGTTCTTTCCTTCTGAGGTGGAACACACTCTCATCACTGACAGTGAGATTCCAATGCGGACAATATTTTTTTAATAATAATTTTTATTTTGACCAAAGTGGATTACAATTCATCATAGTAGTATTTTAGGTACATAGTGACATTGAATCAGGGACATTCCCACCACGAATGTTGTTTAGTGCTCAATCTGGTCACTATTGCCACAATGCATAAAAATATATGAACAAATGAATGAATGGTGAGTGACAAGTTTCAGAAAGTGAATCCCACTTATTTGCCTAATATATAATTTGTCAAGAATCACTTCAACTTCTTATTCTATAATAAGAAAATTGAGATATAAGACACTAATCAAGATTGTCCTCCAAAATAATTGAACAAGTCTGACCCAACTCAATTTCTAATTTACCCTTTTTATTGACACTTTAGTCATTTTGATTATAATTGATAAAAAACCTTTAAAAATAACATTTCTTTGAACTACCACTTTTCTAAGTAAAATACTCATATATTTCACCACAAAATTTTAATAGAAAATTTCAGTTATATACAAAAATTTAAGGAAGATGAGAATCTATCCTCTAATGACCATTATAGAAATGTAAACTTCTTTATTGACATTTATCTAAATGAGGAAACAGTGCCTTATACATAATTGAGATTCAAGCTAAATTAGAAATGTCCTTTAAATTGTTACTGAGTTTCTAAACGTTTTCAAGGAAGTCAAAACTTTTGTTCCGTTGCTTTCCAGGAAAGATTTACTACTTAGTCATATATGGTGATTCCAATGACCAGTGAAGATTTTACCATTACCAGAAGCCTTTACTTAAAAATTCTACTGAATATGAAATTTTAAAAGTCTATTTACCATTATTCTTACCTGTGCTGCTTACAGCTTATTGAATGGAATGATATTCATATGTTGCTCACCAACTCCTTATAGATAGTTAATAATTGTAAATATTTCAATCATTAGTGTTTTATAGTTTAAATACATTTGATAAGTATATAAAATTAAGTTAAATATTACATTTTATAAATCAAGTAATCTTGCATATTATAAAATTTTAATCCTTACATATGGATGTGTACATATGGTAAAGCACTTGCCTTTCACACAGCTGATCCCTGTGACTCCTCTCAGCTATGTCAGCTGACTCCTGCATCACGTGTAATGATCTCTCAGTGGAGAGCCATGAGTCAGGACTGAGTACTGCAGGGTGTGATCTAAGTAGAATAAGCAAAAAATTAAAAATTGAAAAAAAGACTTGTTACTTTACATGCACCATGTAATTATTCTGAAATCAATTACTATGAACATTCTTCATCTTCACAGATTATTAATGCTGCACTTGCTTTGGCTTCAAGACCCAAAAGTCAGGTGATCAGGAAAAACATGGAGATGTTTAAGCGCACTTGGGAGAATCACATCCATGTCCTCACTGAAGCCGTAGATGATATTACAAGTATTGATGACTTCCTGGCGGTATCTGGTAGGTTTTTCTTTTTTTTTCTTTTTTTAAT
This sequence comes from Suncus etruscus, assembly GCF_024139225.1. NCBI lineage: Eukaryota > Metazoa > Chordata > Mammalia > Eulipotyphla > Soricidae > Suncus > Suncus etruscus. The sequence continues at coordinate 3,195,814 of NC_064864.1, forward strand.
AATATAATTTTTATTTTAATCATAGTGGCTTATATATCATTCACAGTAATATTCCAGGTACATATTAACATTGAATCAGGGGAATTCCCACCACCAAATTGCCCTCCCCCCACCTTCGCTCCCATCCTGCCTCCCATATCCTGCACTCTCACCCCAGGGGCTGCTAGAATGAGTAGTCCCCTCTGTGTCTAGTTTATTACTTAGTTGTCTTATTACTGTGTGTCTTGGTACCTCCATTACTGCCCCCTCTAATTGGGAGGCGGGACTAGATAGTTAAAGTTATGTGGTTTTGTTTGAGGAAGAGAAAAGTAATAAAATGGGGTAAAAATCAATTACATGACTATGGCAGAGTCCTTATAGAGGCTCTCCTCCTTGGTTTGAGAGACGAAGGGGAAAAAAGAAGGTGAAACACCACAACAGTTCAAAAAGAAGAATCAAATAAAATATCCAGTAAGCACTGCAGCAATAAAGATATGCACCACATAATTGCCATGGTCATCAGAAAGAAAAAAATGACAGAGTGCAAAAAGGAAGAAGAGAAAAGAAGAAAAAGTAAATATATAAAAAAAATGAACAACTCCTACAATAGCCATCCCAAAACAAAGAAATCAACAAGATATGCTGGCCCAGTGGGGTCCGACTGTGAGAACCTGTGAGTGCTGCTTGTGTGTGTGTTTGTCTCCTGTCCTGTCTCCTAAACGAGTGGCCCAAAAAGGACCCAGAAAATTCACTCTCCAAGGCTCGTTCAAGGGGCCAGAGTGCCAAGGAAATGCTTCCAAACATGAAAACCGGCTATAAGCAGTACTTCGCAGACAAGTAGGTCCCCTATTTGTGACGTCAGGCTGGGAAAATCTATGCCGGACCAGTGGGGCCTGACTGTGAGAACCTGTGAGTTCTGCCTTTGTGTGCTTGGCTCTTGTCCTGTCTCCTAAACCTCTTGGGAGTGGGCCAAAAAGGACTCAGAAAATTTGCACTCCCAGAGGCTCCAGAAGGTCACTTAGCTCCAGTTCGCTACGCACCTGTGCACTCTTTTTAAGGAAAGGACAGCACTGCAACAAGAATAAAAAAATCACACTAAGAACTGAGTTGGATCACTAAAGCCCAGCATTTCTCCCTGGAATGTCTTCTCTTCTGCATGCTCGGGCCTAAGATTTGATCCTGCTAAAGGCTTCATCTACAGAGGCCTCCCCCTCCTTGGAGGCAAGTCGACCCACCCAGAAAGGGCGGAGCCAGAGGAGTGTTCTGCCTGCATCATTTAGCCAATGAATACCACCACAACACGTAGAAAAACCCACAATACAAGTGTGACAATGGGGAAACAATGCGGGCCAGCATCAGACATAGAGAATAAAGATGACAACTCTGATGACCAGAAAACGGCCAACCAACTAATCAATCTCTCAAATAAGGAGTTTAGACAAGAAATATGGAAGATGCTCAAAGAACTCAAAGAAACCATGGATCGAGTTGGACAGAACACTAATAAGAACCAAGAAAATATGAAGACAGAAATCACAAAACTCTAAACTGAAATAACAGGTCAAATAACAGGCCTGAAAAATTCAGTAAACAAATTGAATGACAAAATGGATGAGCTTTTCAACAGGCTAACAGAAGCTGAGAATAGAATTGGTGCTGTGGAATATGAGATAACAACTCAATACACCTGGAGAGATTGGATAAAAAACTTAAAGCAAATGAACAGACAATGAAAAAATTAGTCAAAGAATGTGAACAGATGAAAATAGAAGTCTATGATAAGCTAAACAGGAACAACTTAAGAGTTATTGGAGTCCCAGAGACCCAGGAAAAAAAATTCCAGGAAGAATCAATGGTAAAGAATATAAATAAAGAGAAAGTTCCAGAGCTAAAGAATAAATGCTATCAAATCCTGCATGCCTGAAGAGTACCAACCAAAAGAGACCCCAGAAAAAATTACCCCAAGACACATCCTAGTCACAATGATGAATCCCACAGAAAGAGACAGAATTCTCAAAGCAGCAAGATCAAAAAGAAAAATTACATTCAAGGGCACATCCTTGATAATTACAGCAGACCTGTCAAAAGAAACACTCAAGGCCAGAAGGCAGTGGTGGGACATAGTGAAAAAACTCAATGAAATAAATGCCTCAACTGTACCGAGCAAAACTCACTTTCAGGTTTGTTGGAAAAATACATAGTTTCACAGTCAAAGAACAGCTCAGCAACTTTACAGTCTCAAAACCAGTCTTAAGAGAAAAACTGAAAGACCTAATTTAAGACAAGACTGACCAAAAGACACACCAAATTTTGATATAAAGATGGCATTAACCTGAGTTGGACAAACTAGTTTGCCTGGAGCCTAGATTTGGTCTTATGCCAGGAAACTTCAGGGGTAGGGTCTCCTTGTATTTAGGCCAAAGCTTTTCCATTCCATGTCCCTCATATTTTAGTGGGCCTATGCAAATAATAATTGCCACTCTAACACCATTTTTACTGTGATCCTTTGACTCTAATCCTTAAAAGAAACAAACCATTTAAACTTTTGAGGATAACTTAAACTAATATGCATGTGCATGGAAATGTAAAAAAGACTTTGTCTTCAATGTTTAAGGAGTTACGTACGTTTTATGGCTTTAGATTGCCTTGTGTGCTGTTAAGAAATGTTATAATGTGTTACAATCTGGGGACTTGATGGACAAAGTAATTGTACATGGATTCTGTTTTATTTATCTTAATGTTCTTTGGCTGAAAGTTCAAAGTTAAGATATCAGCAAGGGGACTTCTGAGAATTATGTTATGGTGACTGTCCTTCCACTGTAACTTTACCTTGTCCTCTTTCTTTGCATCTTTGTTCTCATAATTAAAAATAAAAAATAAAAAAATAAAAAAAAGATGGCATTAAATTCCAGGACAATTCTTTCACTCAATATCAATGGACTAAATGCACCAGTTAAGAAAAAGAGTGGTTAAATGGATCAAAAAACTCAATCTGACCTTCTGCTGCCTACAATAAACACACCGGAATAGTCAGAACAAACATAGCATCAAAAAAAAAAGGCTGGAGGAAAACTATCCAAGGAAACAACACCCATAAAAAGGCTGGAGTGGCCATAATAATATCAGATGATGCCAACTTTATACTCAGGAAAGTTGTAAGGACAAAGATGGACATTTTGTATTAATCAAGTGATATGTACAGCAGGAAAAAAGCACTCTCCTAAGCATATAGGCACCAAATGAGGGGCCAGCAAAATATTTAACAAAATTGTTGGCAAATCTGAAAAATAATATTAATAACAACACAATAATTGTGCGGGACCTCAAAACAGCTTTGTCAACACTGGATAGGTCAACCAGACTGAAACTCAACAAGAATATACTAGACCTAAGAAGAGAAATGGCAGAAAGAGGCATAGTAGATATATATAGGACATCCATCTCCAGAAACCTGGATACACATTTTTCTCCAATGTACATGGGACATTCACCAGGATAGACTACATGCTGTCACATAAAACATACCTTCATAATATCAAAAAGATAGAAATTTTGCAGGCTACCTTCGCTGACCACAAGGCTCTGAACTTCCAAAGGGACACAGAAGAGAAATTTTAACACCTGGAAGTTAAACAGCCTCATGCTGAATAACCAGTGGGTCCACGATGAAATCAAAGAGTAAATAAAAATTTTTCTGGAAACAAATGATAATAAAGACACAAACTATCAGAACTTATGGGACACAGCAAAAGCAGTACTAAGAGGAAAATTTATAGATTTGCAAGCACACATAAGGAAGGAAGAAGAGGCCTACCTGAATAGCTTAATGATGCAGCTCATAGAATTAGCAAGTGCTCAACAAAAGGACCCAAAAAATAGGAAGACAGAAGGAAATAACAAAGCTGAGAGCAGAAATCTATGAAGTGGAAACCCAAAAAACAATTGGAAAGATCACTGAAAGCAGAAATTGGTCCTTTGAAAAAATAAACAAGATCAGTAGACCACTGGCAAAGCTAACAAAGAAAGAGAGAGAGAGAGAAACTTGATAACTCGTATTAGGAATGAAAGAGGAGAGATCACTACTGATATGGCAGAGATTCAAAGAGTAATCAGAAACTACTTTGAGAAACTCTATGCCACTAAAAATGAGAACCTGGAAGAAATGGATAAATTCATGAACTCTTATAATCTTCCACGGTTGAAGGAAGAGGATGTAGCATATCTAAACAACCCCAGCACTATTGATGAAATTAAAACGGTAATCAAATATCTGCCCAAAAACAAAAGCCCAGGCCCAGATGGATTCATGAATGAATTCTTTCAAACTTTCCAAGAGGAACTACTACCAATCCTGGCAAGACTCTTTCATGAAATCAAAAAAACAGGAACACTTCCAAATAGCTTTTATAAAGCCAACATCTCCTTGATATCTAAACCAGACAGAGATGCTACGAAAAAATAATTACAGACCAATATGCTGATGAATACAGATGCAAAGATCCTCAACAAAATCCTAGCAAATAGGATTCAATGCCTCATTAAGAAGATCAACCATTACGATCAAGTAGGTTTCATCCCAGGAATGCAAGGATGGTTTAAATCCATAAATCTGTCAACATAATACACAACCTCAAAACAAGAAAAATAAACATCACATGATCATATAATTGATTCAGAGAAAGCAATTGACAAGGTCCAACACCCATTGTTGATCTAAATTCTCAGCAAGATGGGAATAAAAGGAACCTTTCTGAATATAGTTAAGGACTTTCTGAATATAAATAAGCCAGTGGCAAATATTATCCTCAATGGAGAAAAACTAAAAGCCTTTCCTCTAAATTCTGGTACAAGACAAGGCTGTCCTTTCTCACCACTCCTATTCAACATAGCACTGTACATACTCGCTATACTGAATAGGCAAGAAGAATATATCAATGGAATCCAGATAGGAAAAGAAGAAGTCAAGCTCTCGCTGTTTGCAGATGACATGATACTCTACTTAGAGAACCCTAGACATGGGAACTGGAGGCGGTGGTGCGAGTCCTAGATGCTTGAGCCCGCGTGTCCGACGCCCTGTGGGGCTGGTGATGCCTTTGCTGGCTTAGGGAGGGGCTCCCTGGACTGGGTGCTGCTCACCCCAATCTAGGCACTTCTCACAGGATTGATCTCCACCCCTCAGCTGTCTCCTGACGCTCCCCATTGAGGGCAAGAGCTTGCAGGCAAGTCCCAGGACCAAGTTAGGCTGGAAGGCGTTTTGGTGGAAGAAAAGTATCGCTTTCGAGGGGCCCGCCTAGATGAGCTCGGAATTGAAGTTTTTCATGAGATGTCCCACGGCCATCAATCTGGATTTTAGAAGTCTACTATACCAGAAGACTCCATACCAGAAGACTTTGCTCCCTGCCTATAGAGTAGGAGTAATGTTTAGAAACAACTGGCTTGCATTTAAAATGGAAGACCTAAACTGTATGCTAAAGTAAGCTCAATTGTTGTGGAGATACTAAGCTGGTGAGATGGTGGAAATGATGTCTATCCAGTAACCTTTTTAAAGAAGAATGATATTGCCATGCCTCGAAAAGGATATACTCTAGAGAAAACTCAGCATGATGTCTCAAAATCTAGAACCTATGGAATATTCTGTTGTAACTTGGTCTTCTGGTGTTGAAATAATTTCTCATTTACAATTTCTAATAAAGGCGTAATATGTTAAAAAAAAAGAGAAAACCCTACACACTCTACCAAAAAGCTTCTAGAAAAAATAGACTCATATAGCAAGGTAGCAGGCTACAAAACTAACATACAAAACTCAATGACCTTTCTATACACCAATAGTAATAAGGAAGAAATGGGCATTAAGAAAACAACCCCATTCACAATAGTGCCACACAAACTCAAATATCTTGAAATCAACTTAACTAAAAAATGGAAAGGACCTATGAAAAGAAAACTATAAAACTCTGCTCCAAGAAATGAGAGGACACGCAGAAATGGAAACACATACCCTGCTCATGGATTGGCAGGATTAACATCATCAAAATGGCAGTACTCCCCAAAGCATTATACAGATTTAATGTGATCCCCCTAAATATACCCATGACATTTTCAAAGAAGTGGATCAGGAACATTTGAAATTCATTTGGAACAATAAACACCCTAGAATAGCTAAAGCAATCATTGGGAAAAAGAATATGAGAGGAATTAGTTTCCCCAACTTTAAACTTTACTACAAAGCAATATTTATCAAGACAGCATGATATTGGAATAAAGACAGGCCCTCAGATCAGTTGAATAGACTTGAATACTAAGAGAATGTTCCCCAGACATACAATCAACAAATTTTTGACAAAGGAGCAAGAAATCCTGAATGGAACAAAGAAAGCCTCTTCAACAAGTGGTGTTGGCACAATGGCTAGCCACTTGCAAAAAATTGAACTTAGACCCCTAGTTAACATCATGTACAAAGTAAAGTCCAAATGGATTAAAGACCTCGATATCAGACCTGAAACTATTAGATATATAGAACAACATGTAGGGAAAACACTCCAGGACATCGAGACTAAAGGCATATTTAAGGAGGAAACTGCACTCTTTAAGCAAGTGAAAGCAGAAATTAACAGACGGGAATATATTAAGCTGAGAAGCTTCTGCACCTCAAAGGAAATAGCACCCAAGATACAAGAGCCACCTACTGACTGGGAGAAACTATTCACCCAATACCCATCAAATAAGGGGCTAATCTCCAAAATATACAAGAAACTGACAGAAATTTACAAGGAAAAAAACATCTAATCCCATCAAAATATAGGGAGAAGAAATGGACAGACACTTTGTCAAAGAAGAAATACAAATGGCCAAAAGACACATGAAAAAATGCTCCACATCACTAATCATCAGGGAGATGCAAATCAAAACAACTATGAGGTACCACCTCATAGATACCACCACAGAGATTGGCACACATCACAAAGAATGAGAACAAACAATGTTGGCAGGGATGTGAAGAGAAAGGTACTCTTATCCACTGCTGGTGGGAATGCCATCTAGGTCAATCTTTATGGAAAGCAATATGGAGATTTCTCAAAAACTGGAAATCGAGCTCCCAGACGACCCAGCTATACCACTCCTAGGAATATACCCTAGGAACACAAAAATACAATACAAAAACCCCTTCCTTACACCTATATTCATTGCAGCACTATTTATCATAGCAAGACTCTGGAAACAACCAAGATGCCCTTCAACAGAAGAACGGCTAAAGAAAAAATGGTACATATACACAATGGAATATTATGCAGCTGTCAGGAGAGATGAAGTCATGAATTTTTCTTATATATGGATGTACATGAAATATATTATGCTGAGTGAAATAAATCAGAGAGAGAAAGAAAAAACACAGAATGGTCTCACTCCTCTATGGGTTTTAAGAAAAATGAAAGACATTCTTGCAATAATGATTTTCAGACACAAAAGAGAAAAGAGCTGGAAGTTACAGCTCACCTCAGGAAGCTCACCACAAACAGGGATGAGCTTAGTTAGAAAAATCACTACATTTTGAACTGTCCTAATAATTAGAATGTATGAGGGAAATAGAAAGCCTGTCTAGAGTACAGGCAGGGGTTGGGTGAGGAGGAGGGAGATTTGGGACATTGATGATGGGAATGGTGCACTGGTGATGGGTGGTATTCTTTACATTACTGAAACACAAATATAATCATGTATGTAATCAAGGTGTTTAAATATAATATATTAAACAAAAAATCGACAAGAACTAGATAAAAAAAAAGATTATTTTGTCATGGTTGTTGTGCAGATTGTAGGACAAAGCCTAGACTTGGGCCTTCTTTTTGGTCCCAGAATACATACTGCTCGGTCATGGTTCTATCAGCCAGTCATCTGTAGATCACGTTCTTGGCTTTTGCACAGCCCACAATGTGACAAGTCTTCTGATTTTGTTTTATGGTTAGTTGGTGAGGTAGCATAACCTGTTCTTATGTCCATTTGTTTCCAATTTCCTCATTGTCAGGATATCATATTAGAACTGGCACATGTTGGTGTTCGAGCAGTATTCAGGATGTTCAAGATGGGATTTGATTCCTGTAGCTCTTGTGAAGAACTGTGTCATTTCTATGTTGGCATTCAGGGTTCAAGTCTGGATGGTCGGTGTCTAATCTCCTGGAGTCTAATATGGGTCCACATGACATATTTTCAAAGTGGGAGATTCCCCTCTATTGTAAATAAGTATGAGTTATTATCCCTAGTAGATAAGAGCTTGTTTATATATGTGAGATTTCCCCTTTTTTAGTGTGCACTTGCAGGAGGAAATGGTGCTTCATTATATTGCAGGTGCATTTGGGGGTGAAAAGAGAAGAACAGAGAAACAAGTCACACACCCAAAAAAGATAAAAATGGAAATAAAAATATATTTGCTCACATATGTATAGTAAGAAATGATTTTAAGTAAAATGAAATAAAAAATAAAGAAGTAGTGTTATATACTTTAAGTAAATATATAAAAATATATAAAAATAAAAATATATACTTTAAGTAAAATGAAATAAAAAATAAAGAAGTAGTGTTTTATACTTATGATGGAAGTATAGGTTTCCTCAATTTCTTTTGAGATTTTCTTGTGGGATGTGTTTTCCTGGGTGCCTTTTCATCACACACCCCACCCTTCTTGAGATTGGTAAAAGATTTGGCAGGAGGGTCTTGGGTAGAGTTCTTGCATTGGGAGTCCTTTTAGTGCTAAGTCCGGTATCCAGCAACAGTTCATTTTAGAAAGAGTTGGTAGGGAGGGCGACACAGCATGAGTCAGCAGGGGTGTTGGTTGTCTTTTCCTGCCAGGGATGAGGTGTGGGTTTGAGTGGATGTCCTTTCTCTTGAGTGCTGGGTACTGGTTCGTTGGGATAGGAGGTCAGTCTTGATGCATGATAGATTAAGAACTGAGGGTGAAGAGTTTTAATGAGGTGGGAAATCTGGATGGGAATGAGGGGTGAAGGGATAGTCAGATTTCCAAAGGGGGGAAAGGGGAAAGTATATGGAAGGGGCAGAAAGGAAGAAAGGAGAAAATAAGATTAAATAGAAAAAGAAAAAGGAAAAAAGAAGTAGTGAGAAGAGATGAGAGAAGAGTGCGGGCAGACATATGCTTATGTCAATTTTCTGAGACAAGATGGTGTTGATCATAATTAATTATGTATTATAATGTGACCTGTATCTGATAGTGTTTCTGGAATCAAAGTAATACTATATAGAATCATTTTATTTTCTAACATTTCTTTTCTGATTGAATATACACTAATTTTTTGGAAATAAAAACAAATTGTATATAAAAATTCAGAGAAAAGGAGAGACATAAAATGAAAGAAAGATAGAAAGAAAGAAAAAGAAAGAAAGGAAGAAAGAAAGGAAGGAAGAAGGAAGAAGAAAGAAAGAAAGAAAAAAGAAATAGAAAGAAAGAAAGAAAGAAAGAAAGAGAAAGAAAAGAAAGAAAGAAAGAAAAGAAGAAAGAAAGAAAGAAGAAAAAGAAAAAGAAAAGAAAGAAAGAAGAAAGAAAGAAAGAAAGAAGAAAAAGAAGAAGAAAAAAGAAAGAAAGAAAGAAGAAAGAAGAAGAAAGAAAAAAAAAGAAAGAAAGAAAGAAGAAAAAGAAAGAAAGAAAGAAAGAAAGAAGAAAAGAAAGAAAGAAAGAAAGAAAGAAAGAAAGAAAGAAGAAGAAAAAAGAAGAAAGAGAAAGGAAGGAAGAAAGGAAGAAATGAAAAAAGAAAATAATGCTGTTAAGATAGAATGCAGACTTCTCCAAAGATAGAAAATGGCCCAGTGCATACACCAGTACTAATATATAAAAGTCTACATGAAGTGGGGAGATGCAAATGATATGTGCTTGGGCATCATGTACCCAGGGAATATATATTTGCTATGCACTCAAATTTTTAAATTGCAATAATACAGTTTACTATATTATTAATACTTTTACCAGAGGCACACAATGATACTTAACCACATTCAGGACCAATTCCTCTTGTGCCTGTCTTCTCCCACCTCTGCTACCCTACCTGCCACTACTAGTGGTAGAGCACAAGGATTTTTTTTTTGTTATTTATTTTTTTTTTTTTTTTGGGCCACACCCTGTAACGCTCAGGGGTTACTCCTGGCTATGCGCTCAGAAATCGCCCCTGGCTTTGGGGGACCATATGGGACGCCGGAGGATCGAACCGTGTTTCGTCCTATGCTAGCGCTTGCAAGGCAGGCACCTTACCTCTAGCGCCACCTTCCCGGCCCCAAGGATTTGTTTTTATTGGTCATTCTTTATCTCTTCACTTTTTTCTTTTATGCTAGTTATATTATATTTTTATGCTAGTTATATTATAATTCTTCTTATTATATTTATCCTTCTGATTTGTTTTGCTTAGCACAAGACTCCTAAATTTATTCAAGCTGTAACAAAGGAAAAGCTTGACTTTTTCTTATAGCTTAGTAGCATTCTGCTGGAGTCCTGCTTCAGGTGAAGAGATCTGAAGCAGAGTCCCATGAGGATTAAGAAAACAAGACAGATGCTAAAGTAGAAGCATGGGGGTCAAGGGGCTAACTAGCTCATGGATAGAGATCCCTGACTGTCCTCTCCATTGGATATTTGTTATTGAGCAATCGTTGGTCATAGAAACAAATGTAGATAACAAACAGATTCTATAGTACTAACTAAACCTAAGGGGGTTTACAATTTCATAAGGGCATATGAGGAATTAAGAGGATTTACATAATAAATTTTGAATGTTGTCTTCCTTCAGGGAAGGGTAACAGAGAGGAGCCTATAAACAAGGGAATCCCACTCTAGGACATTCCCTGAATGGCAAGGCATTACCATAACTTGTGTTCAGAGCCCTTAAATTTACTACCAGTACCTTTCCTTAGAATTTCTGTCCCTTAAATCTTTTAGTTTTTTTTCATTACTCATTTTTCTAACATGTATTCATAACATAATACTATAGAATTTTATTGTGGACACATGATATATTGCTAATACACTTGTTAGATTTTCACCACAATGGATGTCTCTATATATTGAGTACCAATCTAGAGTAGATTGTTTTTTAAGGGGTGGGTCAAAGAGACACACCTTTCCATGTTCAGCGCTTATGCCTGGCTCTGTAACCAGGAATTACTCCTGGCAAGAACAAGGGCCATATGATGTGGTGAAGGATTGAACTAAGGTTAGCCACAGGCAAGGCATCACCCTACCAGATGTACTATTTATTTGTCCTACAGATCATGGCTATCATGGAAAGCACTAGAGTGATCGTCGGTATGCAGAAACATTATCAAATTAATTATTTGAATAGCTGCCAAGACATAGAAATTATTCAAATTTGAGTTTTTAAAATGTATTCTATAGAGACTGCACCAGTTTCAGTTCCCATCAGTGTGACTAAAGATTGCTCTATAATTGCATCACTGCCACTGTTTGTTTCTAATCTTTTTCATTTACATTTATGAGCCATTTTCATTGGTGTGATGTGCATCTCAAAGTCATTTTCATTTGTATTTCCTTAATAATTAGTGATAACAAATATTAATTTTAGATATATTTATTGGTACTCCTATTTTATTTTTGAAGAAGGGCCTATTTATATCCTCTTTCATTTTTTGGTGGAGTTTGTGAATAATTTACACATCTTTATTACTAGTCCTCTGTAGGATAGTGTGCAAATATATTTATTTATTTTTACAGTGTCTTTTAAATTTTATTTTATATATATTTTATTTAAATATCTTGATTACATACATGACTGTGTTTGGGTTTCAGTCATGTAAAGAACACCACCCATTACCAGTGCAACATTCCCATCATCAATGTCCCAAATCTCCCTCCTCCCCACCCAACCCCTGCCTGTACTCTAGACAGGCTTTCTATTTCCCTCGTACATTCTCATTATTAGGATAGTTCAAAATGTAGCTATTTATCTAACTAAGCTCATCCTTGTTTGTGGTGAGCTTCCTGAGGTGAGCTGGAACTTCCAGCTCTTTTCTCTTTTGTGTCTGAAAATTATTATTGCAAGAATGTCTTTCATTTTTCTTAAAACCCATAGATGAGTAAGACCATTCTGCGCTCTCTCTCTCTCTCTCTCTCTCTCTCTCTCTCTCTCTCTCTCTCTCTCTCTCTCTCTCTCTCTCTGACTTACTTCACTCAGCATAATAGATTCCATGTACATCCATGTATAGGAAAATTTCATGACTTCATCTCTCCTGACAGCTTCATAATATTCCATTGTGTATATGTACCATAGTTTCTTTAGCCATTCTTCTTTGAAGGGCATCTTCGTTGTTTCCATGGTCTTGCTATGGTAAATAGTGCTGCAATGAATATAGGTGTAAGGAAGGGGTTTTTGTATTGTATTCTTATATTCCTAGGGTATATTCCTAGGTGTGGTATAGCTGGGTTGTATGGGAGCTCGATTTCCAGTTTTTGGAGGAATCTCCATATTGATTTCCATAAAGTTTGAACTAGACGGCATTCCCACCAGCAGTGGATAAGAGTTCCTTTCTCTCCACATCCCCGCCAACGCTGCTTGTTCTCACTCTTTGTGATGTGTGCCAATCGCTGGGTTGTGAGGTGGTACCTCATATTTGTTTTGATTTGCATTTCCCTAATCATTAGTGATATGGAGCATTTTTTCATGTGTCTTTTGGCCATGTGTATTTCTTCTTTGTCAAAGTGTCTGTCCATTTCTTCTCCCTAATTTTTGATGGGATTAGATGTTTTTTTCTTGTAAATTTTTGTCAGTGCCTTGTATATTTTGGAGATTAGTCCCTTATCTGATGGGTATTGAGTGAATAGTTTCTCCCACTCAGTAGGTGGCTCTCCTATCCTGGGTGCTATTTCCTTTGAGGTGCAGAAGCTTCTCAGCTTAATGTATTCCCATATGTTAATCTCTGCTTTCACTTGCTTGGAGAGTGCACTTTCCTCCTTGAAGATGCCTGTAGTCTCAATGTCCTGGAGTGATTTGCCTATGTGTTGTCCTATATATCTTATGGTTTGGGGTCTGATATTGAGGTCCTTCATCCATTTGGATTTTACCTTCTTCGTACATGATGTTAGCTGGAGGTCTAAGTTCAATTTTTTGCAAGTGGCCATCCAGTTGTGCCAATACCACTTGTTGAAGAGGCTTTCTTTGCTCCATTTAGGATTTCTTGCTCCTTTATCAAAAATTAGGTGATTTTATGTCTGGGGGACATTCTCTTAGTATTCAAGTCTATTCCACTGTTCTGAGGGCCTGTCTTTATTCTAATACCATGCTGTACTGATAGAATTAGAAAGTGCTCAACAGAAGGAACCAAAAATAGGGAGACAGAAGGAAATAACAAAGCTGAGATCAGAAATCAACAAAGTGGAATCCCAAAAAAACAATCTGAAAGATCAATGAAAGCAGAAGTTGGTTCTTCCAAAAAATAAACAAGATTAATAGACCACTGGGAAAACGAACAAAGAAAGAGGAGAGAGAGAAACTTTATAAATTGTATTACGAATGAAAAAGGAGAGATCACTACTGATATGGCACAGATTCAAAGGGTAATCAGAAACTACTTTGAGAAAATCTATGCCACTAAAAATGAGAACCTGGAAGAAATGGATATATTCTTGGACTCTTATAATCTCTCACTGTTGAATGAAGAGGATGTAGCATATCTAAACACACCCATCACTATTGAGGAAATTAAAATGGTTATCAAATATCTGCCCAAAAACAAAAGCCCAGGCCCAGATGGATTCTTTCAAACTTTCCAAGAGGAACTACTACCAATCCTGTCAAGACTCTTTCATAAAATCAATAAAACGGGAACACTTCCAAATAGCTTTTATGAAGCCAACATCACCTTGATACCTAAACCAGACAGAGATGCTACAAAAAAGAAAATTACAGACCAATATTGCCATTGAATGCAGATGCAAAGACCTTCAACAAAATCCTGGCAAATAGGATTCAATGCCTCATTAAAAGGATCATTTACTATGATCAATTAGGTTTCATCCCAGGAATGCAAGGCTGGTTTAACATCTGTAAATCTATCAACATAATACACAACATCAACAACAAGAAAAATAAAAATCACATGATCATATCAATAGATGCAGAGAAAGCACCTATTGTTAAGGTCCAACACCCATTCTTGATCAAAACTCTCAGCAAGATGGGAATGAAAGGCACCTTCCTCAATACAGTTAAGGCCATCTACCACAAGCCAGTGGCAAGTATTATCCTCAATGGAGAAAAACTAAAAGCCTTCCCTCTAAATTCTGGCACAAGACAAGGCTGTCCTCTCTCACCACTCCTATTCAACATACCACTGGAAGTACTCGCTTTAGCAATTAGGCAATAAAAACATATCAAGGAAATCCAGATAGGAAAGGAAGAAGTCAAGCTCTCACTGTTTGCAGATGACATGATACTCAACTTAGAAAACCCTAAAGACTCTAACAAAAAGCTTCTAGAAACAATAGACTCATATAGCAAGGTGGCAAGCTACACAAAAATCAGTGGCCTTTCTATACACCAATAGTAATAAGGAAGAAATGGACATTAAGGAAACAACCCCATTCACAATAGTGCCACACAAACTCAAATATCTTGGAATCAACTTGACTAAAGATGTTAAGGACCTATACAAAGAAAACTATAAAACTCTGCTCCAAGAAATAAGAGAGGACATATGAAAATGGAAACTCATACCCTCTCATGAATCAGCAGGATTAACATGATCAAAATGGCAATACTCCCAAAACATTGTGCAGATATATTGCGATCTCTCTAGAGATACCAATGACATTCTTGAAAGAAGTGGATCAGGTGCTTTTGAAATTCATTTGGAACAATAAACACTCTAGTGTAGCTAAAGCAATCATTGGGAAAAAGATTATGGGAGGAATTATTTCCCCAACTTTAAGTCTTTTAAATTTTAACTATAGTTTCTTTTACAGTGAAATGCATATATATACATACATACATACACATTTTTAATATTGTTTATAGAGTCACACAAGCTATACTCAGAACTTCCTACAGGTTATCATTCAAGGATCATTCCTGGAAGGGTTGGGGACCCTATAAAGTGCCAGAATCCAAACCCAAGAGTTCTACATACAAGGCAAATTAACCCTATGCACTGTACTATCTATCTGTCCCTGTGTGTAATCTTTTTAATTCAATATTGGATGTATAATACTGAGAATTTCTTACAAGATGAGAAACTATGATTGAGTGAAATTTTTTTCGTAGGATCTGTGTGAGAACAGAGATCACTCTTTTCCATGATGAATAAGTCTGTTCTGGAAAATTCTAAGTTTGCTATTTTCTGTGAACAACTTTATTTTTTCAGTTTATTTATTTTTTGCCTATGAATAACAAAATGCTCACTTGGGAGTGGGTTGTCACTCGAAACATTAGACTGCATACTTGATAGGCATAGATATTAAGTAGCTGACTAGCAACACATATCTCCTGAAACAACCAGCTATACTTCTGCTGACCCTGAGCAATGTTCCATGGCTTTGGAACATTTCTGGATATTTCTGGGTATTGCATTATAACATGGGTCTGACCACTGGACTCACCAGCCCAAATTCCCATACTGTGTATGGGATACAAATTCCCATACTGTGTATCAGTGGGCTTGGCCTAGGCACTTCTGAGCACTGTGATATGTACCTTGTTCAGAATCTTTACTACTTCTGCTCCAAACATACAAATCCATCTAACTATCTAGTTTAAGAGAATAAAACACCTGATTTATTAACACTAACTTATCAGAGCATTTGGTTAAAACTAGTCTATGTATGATAAAGTGAGAGGCTTGATAAATGGTTAGCAACTGTCTGAGGTTCAGGCAGAGTGGTAATCTAAATCTGTTGCATTTGCTGATTTTTGAGTTATGAATATTGTCATCCTGGTTGATTTTAAGCTAGCCATGTATTGTCGTCAAATCCTGAATTTGAAAACAAGACAGAAGCATAGCTCTCTTGAGTAAATATCTAAGCAAATTATAATAGATTGCTTTTAGATTAGTTTTAATTCAATTCTGTTTTGTGATTTTATTGATTTTATTATATACTATTTGATTTTATTATCAATTTTTTGATTATATACAAAGTCAGATTTTTATTATAAAAAATTAACTATTGACTGTCATGTAAAATGTGCTTGTTCTAGTTACTAAGCGGTAACCATGGATGTTCCTATTACCATGCGTCTTCCTTATTAGGTTAATATAAGATTCTGTGATTATTTTTGTTACTGTTTAATTTGTTTATCATCATATTCAACATGTATCATATAGATTTCTCCCAAAGTATTACAGTTAAATGAGTCAGAAATAATCTAAGTCCTAAACAACTTCTTCATATCCATCAAAGTCTGAAATTCAAGATCAGAGATAACCAATAAAGAGTTGATACTTTTTTCAATCACTAATCTTAGTTCAGATAACACTGGAGAATGTCTCCATCCAACAGATTTTGTACATAACCGGTTTTCTGAAAATTTGTTGTGAAAATATTATCAGTGACTATTTCTAAGTTAATATCATATACTACTCTCATAATAATTTGAAATTAATTTCCTCTTCCCTATAAAAGATACAGATTAATTGGGCATTTTCATGTGGCTTATCTAGAGAAAGTTTGTTTTCAAAACATAAAATTTATTTTCAGATATTTTTACTAAATAGTGGAAACTTTCAAGATTATCACTAAATTAGTTTTTATTTATAAGAAATAAGTTTTTTATTTCTTATTTATAAGAAAATTAGTTTTTATTTATAAGAAATATATAAAAGAAATATATATATAATATTATATATAAATATATAAAATATTATAAATAAATATAAATATAAATATATATATTTATATATATAATATATATAATATATAAATTTATATATAAATATAAATAAATATAAAAATATAAGAAATATATAAAAATTCAGGGGCCTTGCATGTGGTCAGCACAGGATAGATAGACGCTGGTTCGAATCCCGGCAACCCATATAGTCTCCTGAGCCTTCCAGGAGCGACCTCTGAGCTCAGAGCCAGGAGTAATCCCTGAGCACAGCTGGGTGTGTACCAAAAAGAAACAAACAAACAAAAAATTTCAATGGGCTAATATTCTTGCTCACATGTGATTGTAGTTCAATCATTGTTCCCAACCCTAAGAAATACCAAAAAGGACACTTGAGCACCAAGTCAGGAATAAATTATGAACACAGAAGGTATCCTTTGTTCTACAAATAATTAAGTAAAAAGGGGATATTTTTTCATTTTTGTCTGATACAGATATGAAGATTTGTGAAATAATTTTATTGTCATTATCAGAAACAGCACATTTAGTAAAATGTTTGCCTTAAAATAATGCATAATATGATTAGATTTTCCAACACTGATTAATGATCATTAAAAGAAATATATGTATTTAATCCAGAAGGTCATTATCGTAGTTTCAAATATTGCAATGTTATTCATAATTTTAAAGTTCAAATTCATATATTTTCAGATTTCTTATGATGCAAATTGCCAATATATTAATTTTCAAAAGCCACATTTTGTTACTTTGTTTTCTATCAAACTAAATGTAGACCACTCCAAACAATGTAATTTTTACTTTCTTAAAAATAATAAAGGTTTTTGTACCAAGCAGAACAAAAACAGGGGAAGTTAAAGACAAAAATATAAAAATAAACAAAATAAATAAAAATAAATTAAATAAAACTAATTAAAGACAATAAGTGATGGAGGAGGCTATCTTTACATTTGGGAATAAAATCACTAAGAGGTATTAAACATACAGATGACATATAGGCATCCCCATTAAGTCTTTTGAGATATTCTTGTGTGGTGCGGTGGGTGGACTCCAGGACATATTTTCTTTTATATAAGTGGGGCTATATACACTATAGGCAGGGCTTGTTAGGTTTAGGTTAGGAAATCAGAGAGGAGTCCACTATCTACAAACTCATACCCACATATAGACAGATATTAAAGAACTATTCTTAAGTTGTTGTTGGAGGCCTAACGCTCATAGGATAGGTCTGAGCTCTTAAGATATACTTGAGTTTCATGACTTCATCTCTCCTGAAAGCTGCATAATATTCCATTGTGTATATGTACCACAGTTTCTTTAGCCACTCATCTGATGTTGGGCATCTGGGTTGTTTCCAGAGTCTTGCTATGGTAAATAGTGCTGCAATGAATATAGGTGTAAGGAAGGGGTTTTTGTATTGTATTTTTGTGTTCCTAGGGTATATTCCTAGGAGTGGTATAGCTGGATCGTATGGGAGCTCGATTTCCAGTTTTTGGAGGAATCTCCATATTGCTTTCCATAAAGGTTGAACTAGACGGCATTCCTATACATGGATGTACATGGAATCTATTATGCTGAGTGAAATAAGTCAGAGAGAGAGAGAAAAACACAGAATGGTCTCACTCATCTATGGGTTTTAAGAAAAATGAAAGACATTCTTGCAATAATAATTTTCAGACACAAAAGAGAAAAGAGCTGGAAGTTCCAGCTCACCTCAGGAAGCTCACCACAAAGAGTGATAAGTTTAGTTAGAGAAATAACTACATTTTGAACTGTCCTAATATTGAAAATGTATGAGGGAAATGGAGAGCCTGTTTAGAGTACAGGCAGGGGTCGAGTGGGGAGGAGGGAGACTTGGGACATTGGTGATGGGAATGTTGCTCTGGTGATGGGTGGTGTTTCTTTATGTGACTGAAACCCAACACAATCATGTATGTAATCAAGGTGTTTAAATAAAAAATAAAAAAAGATATACTTGAGTTAAAAACAGATCAATAATTAGCTAAGATAGACTCAAAAATTATCTAAGATATAGATTAGAGAGAAAGAGAAAACAGAAAATATGAGAGAAAAGAAAAGAAATATAAACAAATAGAGTAAAAGTAAGTTATAAAAATAAATTGGGCCGTTGTGTCAAAGTTGAAAGGTTTTCTGATTTCTAGGTACTTCATCAATGATGGTGGACTTTGCTAGGTAAACTTTCAGGACTAGATAGTGGCTTAAGTATACTAGGATAAGGATAATTTTCATGTCTAGTGTACTAAGTAATATGGTAGAGAGGACTGTAAGTGGTAGTATGATGTATACTCTGCTGCCTCTTATGTATCGAGGTTTCGTTATTAAAGAGAAGCTGCCAGTGTGGGCTTTATTTAACATAGATTGATGAATTGATGAAGAAGAGGAAGGAAGGTTAGAAGGAAAGAAGTATGAAGAGAATAAAAGAAAAAGAAAAGAAAGGAAAGGGAAATGGTCATTTGCAGAAACGTATTCAATGAATAGGACCTGTAACAAGCCTATGGTGTGCCGTTGACTGTTAAAGTGGTCTGAATGATCATATGCTTTAGGTCCTAATCGAAGAAGTTAAACAAAAAAATGGGTATATTGGAATATTTTATCAAGACATTGTCATAATGAGCACTGTAAATGGAATCTAGTATGATTTGGCACAGGGGCATAAAATTAGGGTATCCACCCTATGTTTCCAAGAACTACTGTGGACAAAGAAGTTGAAGGGTTATTTTATGTCTGATAAAATTAAGGCATTAAAACATATTGCTAGTAATCACTGCAGGGGAAGTCTCTTTCTTCCAATCATATTCTGCACCTGGTTCTGTGGATAAATACATTAGGATATTATTATTGGCCTTTTGTAGTTAGAGAATTATTGCTTACCTCACTCTAAACTGCTGTTTCCATTGTTTCTGTTTTTTTTTTTTTTTTTGGTAAAATGGATAGTCAAGACTTTGTGTTGCCCCTCTTCTGCATGATTTGAAACCTCGCCTATGCTGACACCTATGATGTTTGGAGTTTTTACCCTTTAGATCATTGTGATTCTTCATGGAGTATTATATATATATATATTCTAAGTACCTCAAATAAGTCCTATCAGAACTTCTAGAACTGTAGACTTTGTCTTATGACCTGCAAAATACCAAGATCTAGCTACAGAGGCATGATGTTACCATCCAAAACTGAGCAGCAAGTTTCCTTGCACCATAAAAAGACCCTGGGGTGTGAAAATGAGAATGTATGAAGACTGTAGTTGTTCCAATGGCAGTATGGTTCAAGGGCTGAGGATCCTTTATCTCTCTTAGGCCAAGGGAATTCCCTTCCCAAATTCCCCTTTACTGACTGTCCTTATGCAAAAAAAAAAAAAAAAAAAAAGTACAAAACCTTGCCATATCTACCTTCCTTCCTTCAATTGTTTCTTTTTATTCTTAGTGCTTTTTTCTTTTCTTCTCTTTTCTATTTTTCTTTCTTTTTATCTTTTCTTTTTAATTTTCTTTTGTTCCTGTGGTTATTATATGATGGTGGTCATTTTTAGTAGCTTAGTGCTTTTCTGTAGTTGTTTTTTTGTTTTGGTTTTTTTTTTTATTCTGCCTTTTTAAAAATTGATATTAATAACCTCTAAACAGAATCCTCCCAGTTTTTATTATTTTTTTCCCAACAGAACCACATAATTTGAATCATCTTGTTCTGCCTCATGAATTTAGGGGCGGGGGGATAGAGAGTACCAGGACCAAACAGTCTTATGAACATTGAGTTGAAATAAAAAAATGATCAAACTAAAATACCAAACCCAAAGTCAGTGACAACAGAATTGATACACTATCTACAACAAGCTATACATAGAGAGGAGTAATTTTACTAGCAGTCTTGGGGCCAAATGAGAAAGATATGGGATGCATGCTGGGAACAGGGGTGGGGAGATCAACACTGATGGTGGGAATGGCTCTTATTCATTGTCACTATGTACCTTAAATGCTACTGTGAAAGATTCGAAAAATTAATATAATAATAATAGGGCCGAAGCGGTGGCACAGGCAGTAGGACATTTGCCTTGCATGCACCAACCTAGGACGGTCCACGGGTTAATTCTCAAGCATCCCATATAGACCCTCCAAGGTAGGCGGCGATTTCTGAGCACATAGCTAGGAGGAATCCTGAGCATCACAGCGTGTGGCACTAAAACAAAACAAAAAAAGAATATGTCTCTAAATTTTTATTAGAGTTTAGATGTTCATTGTGTAAATATAAAAAATGAATTAAGAAACAAATGAAATCTACGTGAAGAATGATAAACTAAGCTCTCTCTGAGAATTTTTATTTTAATTTTTTAAAAAATATAGTAGAATTTATTTTATAAATTTGCATATTATTTTTATAACAATATGAAATTACAATTAATATTATTTTAACTATTTTCATTCAATATAATTTTTTCTTTTTCAAAAATATTATTTAAACAACATGGTTACAAGTTTGTTCACAATACATGTTTTTTTTCACACAGATAATGTTCATGATTGAATTATAATCATACAATGTACAACAAACTTTACCAGTGTGTATTTCCTGCCACCAATGTCAACAATTTTCCTCTCACCCTCCCTGATGCCCTCTTCCCTCTTCATACATCCCACCCACCTGCCTCTGTGGCAGGAAATTTACTTCAATCTCTGTTTCTCTGTCTCTTCTCTCTTTAATTTTTTGACACTGTGGTTTCCATTGTTGTTAATAAGGGAATACCATGCATATCACTTTATCACCTTTCAGTACCCAGTTCTTTTCTACAGTGATCAGATTGAAATAACTCTTTCATAGTAGACCCTTCTCTAAATGCACTCTGATCATTGTGGCAAGCTTCCTATGATGGAAAGTCCTCCTAATCCTCAACTCTATTGTCTCTGAATATCTTCACCACACCATCTTTCATTTCCCTTATATCCCACAGAGAAGTGAGATTATTCTATGCCTATCCTTCTCTCTCTGACTCATTTCACTGAAAAGCAACCAAAGATTTACAACAGATTTATCACAAGCAACTCTCAAGACTCAAAGGCAGTGGTGGGATACAGTGACAAAACTCAATAAAATGAATGCTTCACCGAAGATACTTCACCTAGCCAGACATTTATTCAGGTTTAAAGAAAGGCTGTACAGCTTCATGGATAAGTAACAGCTCAGAAATTTCAGACTCAAAACCAACCTTAAGAAGAGGAAAAGGATCTACTTTAATGCAAAGCAGATCCCTACAAGAAGATGGCACTTAATACCATTACAATAATCTCTCATTGTCAATGGATTAAAACACCAATAAAGAGACAATTAGTGGAAAATTAGATCAAAATAATAAGTCCAAGATTCTGATATCTGCAAGAAAAACACCTGAACATTCGGAGAAAACATAGACTCAAAGTCAAAATTGTAGGCCAAGAATTTGAGAAACAACTCCCTTAAAAAATCTGAATGGTGAGCTTCATATCATGAGCTGGACCTTCCAGCCCTTGTCTCATTTGTCTCTGGGAATCATTGTAAACATCTTTTTTTATTTTGCTTAAAACCCTTAGATGGGTGAAACTATTCTGTGTTTATCTCTCTCCCTCTGACTAACTAATCTCACTCAGCATAATAGATTCCATGTATATCCATATATAGAAAAATTTCAAAAAGTGGTGAGTGCAGTTAGAGAAATAACTACACTGACAACTATCATAACAATATGAATGAATGAGGGAAGTAGAAAGCCAGTCTCGAGTACAGGCGGGGGGTGGGGTGGGGAGGAGGGAGATTTGAGACACTGGTGATGGGAATGTTGCACTGGTGAACGGGGGTGTTCTTTACATGACTGAAACCCAACTACAATCATAATTGTAATCAAGGTGTTTAAATAAAGATATTAATAAAAAGAGCTGAATGGCCATACTAATAGGGAACAACACAGACTTTAAGTTTAAAAATGTTATGGGACAGAAATGGACATTTCTTAATAATCAAGAGATATGCAGAAAAGGAAGAAATCATATCTCTAAAAATATATGGACCCAATGAGTACCAGCAAAGTATTTAGAACAACTGCTGACAGATTTGAAGAAAGACATAAATAGCAACACAATACTAGTGGAAAACACTGCCCTGTCACCCTAAAACTCAACAAGTCTATACTGTCTCTGAAGAAAGAAATGGGAGAGTATAGCTTAGTGTATATATACATATACATATATATGGGGAGCTCCATCCCCAAAAAACAAAACACACATTCTTCTCTAAAGCCCATAGCACATTCTCTAGGATTTTGAGGCTTTTAAAAAGTTGATTTAAGTTGATTTTCTTTCCTTTTTTTTTTTTTTTTTTTTTTGGTTTTTGGGTCACACCCGGCAGCACTCAGGGGTTTCTCCTGGCTCCAAGCTCAGAAATTGCTCCTGGCAGGCTTGGGGGACCATATGGGATGTCAGAAATAGAACCAATAACCTTCTGCATGAAAGGCAAACGCCTTACCTCCATGCTATCTCTCTGGCCCCAAAAGTTGATTTTCCTTTTATTATACTGTCAATATCATCTTGCCTATATTTAGGAAATGCCTTCAAATTGCATTTGTCAACTCATGTATCAGTACAGGCTTTATCCCATATCACTCGCTATGCTTTTTATTGCTCTCTGAAAATACAGCTAAAAAAGTCTCAGAAAGTAGCAATTGCGAAAGCACAAGTATCAGGATGCTTGATTTGATAGGACCTTCATGGAATCCCAGCTCTATTCCTAGGACTGCTTGGTTCCTGAATGTCACTATTGTTGGCCTCAAAAACCCTCTGAGTTTTGCACGTAACACTATTTGTGTTTCCCAAGCACTTCACAACATCGTTGTGCTAAGCATTGATTGTCCAGTTAGTTGAGCAAATAAAAGTCCTTGGAGCAATCATAGCTCTAATGAGTACAATTGTGTGATCCCCTGAAAAAAAAAAAAGAAAAGAAAATCATATTAACAAAATTCATGACTTTGTAAGCAGCATGTTTAGCTCCTGAAAATAACAAATAAACATTAGACTATAGACCATGAAAAATTTTTCTGTTGTTTTTCATAAGTCAAATAATGAATGCCAAATAATAA
This sequence comes from Suncus etruscus, assembly GCF_024139225.1. Lineage (NCBI taxonomy): Eukaryota > Metazoa > Chordata > Mammalia > Eulipotyphla > Soricidae > Suncus > Suncus etruscus. Next base: position 3,219,742 of record NC_064864.1, read on the forward strand.
ACTCAAAAATATTATTTTTTATTCATATTTTATTTAAATACCATAATTACAAGGTTGTTCATGATAGTTATTTTTTCCACAGATAAAGTTGTTTATGATTGAGTTACAGTCATACAATGTATAACAATTTTCACTGATGCACATTTATACTCGTTGATCTTCCCTCTTATCCTTTCCACGCACTCTCTCATTTCTGTCTCTGGGACAGGCATTTTACTTCTCCCTCTCCCTCTCCCTTGCTCTTCCCCACACTTCTTTTGGGAGGTACTATGAATTTATTTTCAGGGCGATGTTAGCTTTATAAAAACTATTTGGGAGTATTTCTGTTTCTTCAATTTTCTGTCTCTTTCTTCTTTCTTTCTTTCTTCTTTCTTTCTTCTTTCTTTCTTTCTTTTCTTTCTTTCTTTCTTCTTTCTTTCTTTTCTTTCTTTCTTTCTTTCTTTCTTTCTTCTTTCTTTCTTTCTTTCTTTCTTCTTTCTTTCTTTCTTTCTTTTTCTTTCTTTCTTTCTTTCTTTTCTTTCTTTCTTTCTTTCTTTCTTTTCTTTTTTTTCTTTCTTTCTTTCTTTCTTTTCTTTCTTTCTTTCTTTCTTCTCTTCTTCTTCTTCTTCTTCCTTCTTCTTCTTCTTCCTTCCTTCCTTCCTTCCTTCCTTCCTTCCTTCCTTCCTTCCTTCCTTCCTTCCTTCCTTCCTTTCTTTCTTTCTTTCTTTTTTCTTTCTTTCTATCTTGCTAGAGTTTTATCAACTTTGTTTATTTTATCAAAGAATCAACTCTTGCTTTCCTTGACATTTCTGATTGCTTTTTGGCTTTCCACTTTATTAATTTTTTCTTTGAATTTTGTTATTTCCTTCTGTATCCTATTTTTGGTTCATTTTGTTTATCCTTTTCTAATTTTTTAAGATGTGTCATTAAGTTATTTAAGTAGGATCTTTTGTCTTTCCTGATGAATGCTTGCAAGGATATACATTTTCCTTTTAATACTGCTTTATTGTGTCCCACAAATTTTGATAATTCATGAATTCATTCTCATTTGTTTTCAGGAATCCTTTTATTTCTCTTTTATTTAATCTCTGACTCACTGCTTCTTTAGTAGAGGACTGTTTAAATTTCAGGTAATAAATTCTTTTTCTGTGTCTGTTCATAATTCTCTTTAATTTTAGTGCATGATGATCTGTAAAGAAGTCGAATTAACTATTAACTTTTGATTGTATGAATATATGTTTTGTGGCCCAACATATGGTTTATCTTAAAGAATATCACATGTACATTGGATAAGAATGTGTATTTAGCTTTTTGGGGATGGAGAGTTCTCTATATATCTATCCAACCACTTTATTCCATTTTTTTTCTTCAGAGCCAGTATATTCTTATTGAATTTTAGCTTGGTTGACCTATCAAGGGTGACATATTGGTGTTGAAATCTCTCATTATGATTGTTAAAATATTTTGATGACCTCCTCATTAGGTGCATGTATGTTAAGGAGTATGATTTCTTCTGTTGTACATAAACCTTGATTAATAAGAAATGTCTGTCTCTATCGCATAACCATTTTAAGCTAAATGTCCATGTTGTGTTATATTAGTATGGCCATTCCAGCCTTTTTTTTTTTTTTTTTTGGTTTTCAGGTCACACCTGTTAATGCTCAGGGGTTCCTCCTGGCTATGTGCTCAGAAATCACTCCTGGCTTGGGGGAACCATATGGGATGCCGGGGGATCGAACTATGGTCTGTCCTAGTCTAGCACTTGCAAGGCAGATGCCTTACCTGTAGCACCATCGCTGTCCCCCATACCATCCTTTTTAAGGGACTTGTTTGCTTGAATGCTTGTTTTCCAACTTTTGAGTTTGAGTGTTTGTTTGACTGATTAGACAGACCAATGTGTTTCTTTCAGGGAGCAGAATTCTGGATTCTACATTTTGATCCATTTATCAATTTATGGTTCTAATTGGTTCATTTAGTCCATTGACTTTGAGAGAGAAGATTGTCATAACATTAACATCTTATTGTAGAAGTTTGTTTTGTTTATTGGGTCTGCATTGCTTACAGTATTCTCCTCAGCTCTTCTTTTATGGTTGGTTTTGAGTCTGTAAAATTTCTGAGCTGTTATTTATTCACAAAGGTGTATATCCTTTCCTCAAACCTGAATGAAAGTCTGACTGGGTGAAGTATCCTTGGTTAAATATTAATTTTATTGAGTTTTGTAAGTGCTGTCAGGTCTTGTGATAAATCTGCTGTACTGTTAAAGTTTTCTTTTTTATATAATTTCCATTTTTTGATTGTGCTAATTTCATTATTTTATTTTATCTGTGGTTTTCATCATTGTGACTATTATGTGCCTTGGGGATGCTTTTCTTAGGATCTCTTTAAGCCGATACTCTTCAAGCATCCAGAATACAGTTGTTTGCAATCTTTAGTTCAGGGATTTCTCAGTAGTGATGTCCTTGACTGTTACTTCTTCATCTGGATTTTCTTCTTGGGTTTCTGGGACCTCAATGATTCTTACGTTGTTTACTCAAGAATTCTATTGTCATCTGTTTGCTTTCTTTGAGGAGCTCTTTTAGCCTTTCCTGTTGTATGGAGGTGTTATGTAGCTCATCTTTTGAGAAAAGCATTAATTCTCCCCACAACGGCTCTTACTTGGCTGTTGAGGCTTTCTAGTGAGGTTTTCATTTTGGCCACCATGTTTTTTTCAGCCATGATATTTCTCTGAAGTTTGCTCAGTTCTACTCTTATATCCTCCTGAGTCTTCTAGGCTTTCTGTTCCATCTTTCTCTAAGTTCATTGAACTTCCATAACATTTCCTCTCTAAAGTCCTGATCAGAAAAATTATGTAGGTGGTAGATATTGGTTGGGTCTCATAATTAGCTTCTTCAGGCACAAAGTTTGGTTGGGTATGCAAAATTTATCCATTGATACTCTTATTAAGTGTTGTGATACACTTTTTTTTACTGGAAGAAATGTATAGCATTGAAATGAGTGGAGTGTCTGTGATATTAATGGTCTCACTCTGCTGAGCTCTCAAGCTAAGAGATTTCTCTTTTATCTATTTATTTATTTTTTATTTTAATATATTTATTTGAACACCTTGATTACAAACATGATTATAGTTTGGTTTCAGTCATGTATGGTTTTTTTTTTTTTTTGGTTTTTGGGCCATACCTGGCGGTGCTCAGGAGTTACTCCTGGCTGTCTGCTCAGAAATAGCTCCTGGCAGGCACGGGGGACCATATGGGACACCAGGATTTGAACCAACCACCTTTGATCCTGGATCGGCTGCTTGCAAGGCAAACACCGCTATGCTATCTCTCCGGGTCCCGGGTTTCAGTCATGTAAAGAATCCTTCACCAGTGCAACATTCCCATCCCCAATGTGCCAAATCTCCCTCCTCCCCACCCCACCCCCGCCTGTACTCTAGACAGGCTTTCTACTTCCCTCATTCATTCTCATTGTTAGGCTAGTTCTCATTTTACAACTTTCAAAGCTGTCCTGAGCTTCACCAAACAGATGGCCCCTTCTGCCTTAGTCCTTATAAGTGCGGTCAGTTTCCTCTAGAGCTCACCTTAATCCAAGACATATTAAGAAAACGGACACTTGACTTTACACTATCAACTTCAAAACTATCCTTAAATGAAGAAAAACTTCTAATGAATGTTGCTAGTACTGGAGACAGAAAAATGAAATAGAGGTAAGGTTTTCACCTTCCATGTCAATGATAAAGGTTTTATTTTAAGCACCTATGTGATCACCCTGTGATCCCTCGAAGAAGTGCTCCCTGAGTGCAGAATCAGGAGTAAGTTCTGGGCAGAGATATCTGCTTAAAACAAATTAAAAAATATTCCTACTAACCAAATCCATAAATTTATAGCAGGATTAACTGTTGAAGAATCTAGCTCTCTTAAATCTCAACATGATACTAAAAGGAACTTGTATTGAAAATGACAATAGAGTACATAGAAAGATACATGTAGGGACAGAGAGATAATACAGAGGTTAGGTCAATAGCCTTGTATAATGATTACCCAGTTTCAATTTCTAGCACTCCATCTGGTCCCCAAAACTGTCAGGAGTGATCTGTGAATGGAGAACCAGAAGTAAACCTTGAATATGTTGTGTCTATACCCGCTCTCTAAAATATCACTTATAATTACTTACACATTTATTAGTAGTAAGCATTGATTATAACCAATTATCAATTACCATATATTTTATATTCAGTTTTGTGGACCATTCCCTGCAGTGCTCAGGGATTACTCCTGACTTTCTTTCTCAGAGACCATTAATGGAGAACTCAGAAGACCATATGGGATGCCAGGAATTGGAATCCATGTTGGCTACACATAGAGAAAAGGTGTTGAACTATCACTCCAGCTTCAGTATAAATTTATATATCCTTTAAGCTACATCTAATTGAAATTTTAGTTAAAAAGTAGCAACACGATATGAATCTCTAATGCAAATGACATTTTAAAATGTGAAATAATATTCTGCAAGAATGAATTTTGGTAAGGTTGTACTCAGTATGTTATTAGCATGGCACTGTGTTCAGAAATGGAAGAAAATACAAAATTTAGGATGTTTGCTTTTAGAGAACTGGTAATCTGTTGTATAAATATCAAATTTCAAAACTCATAAACAAAATGTTATGCCGTTAATAAATTCTATTGATGTTCTAGCTTTAGTGGGGGATGAAAATTTAAGGAAGTTGTACTGAATTGTAAAATTTTTATCCTGTAAACTTGGAATGGCATCTCAGAAAGAGAATAAACTTGTAAGGGTATATGGTGCATATTAAGGGTTGCAAATTTATCATGTGCTATATCAGTAATATTATTTCTCTCCCGTCAATAGACGCCTTCTATAAAGACCTGAACATTTATTAGAAAATGTCAATCCTTTAATATTTTAAATAATATTACAAAATACAGCAACATTTTAAAATACTGACTGTAGATGTTGAAAAATACTCTTTTAGAAGTTGGTGATATGAAACAATATTTCAGTTACTACTGGAAGTGAAAAATGAAAAGAATAACCACATTTTTACTCCCGTGTCCAGGAAAATAAAGTGAGAAATTTGACATATACAAGATGTAACAATAGGAAATTTAGTGTCATCTAGATTGTCAATCTAGTGTCAATAGTGTCAATCTAGATTCATCTAGATTGAGTTTACTAACAAAGGAGTCTCTTTACAAAGAAAAGAAACTTTCTAATCAGAAAAATCCAATTATGACTTGAAAAGACAATCTTCTTTGTCATTAGCTAAAATTAAGAATCTTCCTCAGGTTATCAATTCTCTCTACATTTAGGTCCTGTGTTTATATTTGTGTGATGGTACATGACTAAATTTTTTGAAAAATTTTTTGTAAAAGTATCAAAGATACTGTTCACATTATTTGTACATATCTTGAAAGAGATGGAGAATTCAAGCATTCATAAATGGTTAAATACTTTGGAATTATTGCTTATACTTACATGACTGAAGCTTATTTTGGGCATATGATTGGGATTTGTGACCTATACTTCCATGTACTGATAGACAAGTTCATTCAAAATGCTCTCTCATTTGAATGACTAATATGCATACTATAAAATGATTGTTATAATTTATTAATAATAAGAAAAAAGCCACAATTAGAAATCTGCTTTTGACTTTGTCATAATAAATATTGAGTTATAGGCAGATATTAAGGTAGAACTGTAGTAGTAAATATCATCAATAATCTTTCTGATACAATTATCTTAAAATCTATACTCTTAAAATATAATAATAGTTCCTATAGTCTTCATATATTCTAGCTAAGTACTTATGAAGAGTTAAGTTAAAGAATGCTCTTGAAATTTTCTCTATTAGAATATTAATGTCATTTTAGCTTCCCTAATTAAAGTGATAGTTTTATGAAATCACTACTATAGTTTTCCAGCCAAGCTGCAGTCACTGCAGTAATCTAAACAGTTGCCAGGTTCTGCAGGTTATTGCAATAAGCTACAAGTATGCCTATTGCTCCTCTGCTGCAAGACTTGCAGGGGCCCGTGGTACCCAGGTGCTGAATGGGGCCAAAAGCCCACCCAGGGATGCCAACTTGTAGCGACCGTTTGGGACTGAGAGAGAGAAGCAGAAATGAAATATCCTCTTTATATTCCTCCTGGAGTTTGAGGCCTGCTGCTGCCACCCAGGGGTTTCAGAGAGAGGAAGACATTGAGAAAGGCAAATTCACCAGCCAGAGGTGACTGGGGGACGCCAGGGTTCAAGAAAGAAAGACGCATGTCTCAAACACAGTCAGATGGTTGGTGGGGAGGAGGGAGATGGAGGAGCATTCGTGGTAGAAATATTGCATTGGTGAAGTGGGGTGTTCTTTTTATGACTGAAACCCAAATACAATCATATTCGTAAACACAGTGTTTAAAGGTATTGTTTAAAAAAAGAAAGAAAGATAGAGGGATAGATACAAAACAGGCAGCATCTTGCTGATTCTTTGGTACTTTATCTCCAGCCTCCCATGGAGCAGCAGGCACTTGCTCTGGTCACTATCCACGACTGTTTTAAATTTTTCAACTTTTATACTTTGCACGGTAAGGGGGCGTGTTTAGGGGCATGTACTGTTTTGTCTTTACAGTGGGGCTATCCAAGGGAAATGGAAAAGTCAAACTTTGAAGTGGGGGTCTCCAAGGGGGGCAAATCCAAGTCCAACTGCAATGACATCAACAGTAATGAGCACAGATGATTAAAGTGATTCTCATAAATTGATCTCATTAGTTTGTTTCTGGGAAGCCTCTTATTTCTAAGGACATGCATTTAATAGCTATAATTGGGGTTAACATCTTTAAAATGATGAGTCTTGTGGGATATTTTATGCCATCGATCTGGCAACAGACACTGAGAACTGGTCTTTAGAACTGAATCTACTTTACCAGGGAGATGCCTACATCTCTAAGTTCACCTTGGGACCTAAACTACAATATGTAACCTTGAAATGTGCCTCTTAAGGAGGCAGGCTGGGGTTGGGGGTAGGAGATAACCTGTGGTCTTTGGTGGGGGGGGGGGAAACTTGACACTGCTGGTGGGATTGGAATTGGAATAATGTCTAAATTATAAAGAAATCCTGACTTTGTGGCTGGAGCAATGGCACAGCAGTAGGGCGTTTGCCTTACATACATGATCAGTTCGATTCCCCCCCCCCCCCAGTGTCCCATATTGTTCCCCAAGACAGGAGCTATTTCTGAGTGCAGAGCCATTAGTAACCCCCGTGGTGTGTCCAGACAACAAAAGAAAACAAAACACAACACAACAAAAAAGAAATCCTCATCTTAGAGTTCACATTCTTGAATAAATCGAATAAATAGTTAAATTTGAGAGTGTGTATGTTCTCATTTTTTCTTTTTTTGAGAATCTTACATACAGCTCATCAGGTTCAATCGACAGTGTCATATGCTGCCCAATAAAGACTATGCAAAGACATGGAGACCTGAACATTGTCATTGTGGCCTGGTTAATCTCTGCTACTGCAAGAGCCATGTATTTTCTTATCCTTGGACCTTTACATTTGTTAGAAGGGATCATACCTCCTAAAATTACTTAGAAAACTTTTCTCCAAAATAAATACATATGCAATATTTTAAATAATGTCTATGACATTCTAGGTGGTGGAGGAAAAAGTAACCAGTCTTACTAACATCATTGACAGTCTGTTATTAACATTTGAGCCAAGTCAAAAAAAGATAAAATATTTTAAAGGAGCTTTTTTTCATTAAATCTACCTACTAAGAAAATTTTTATTTTACAAAATTATATTGAAAATATGGTATGTAATTACTAGATGTGATCTCATAAAATATAGAATATAGTTATCATGTGTCAAAACAAGAATTAAAATGTGAAAAAATAATATTATGAGATAACTTTTAGCATCAGTATTTTTTGGAAGTCATTTTTTTATTCATTCCAATTATTTTTGTTTTCTTCTCTTTTTTTAGTGGTTTTCTCATTTCAGTCTATTATCTCAAAAGATGTTCTATGTAATTTCAACTGCTCCCTTATTAGTTCAGCCTGATATCGCCTATTAAAAATTACTTTCTCTCTCTTATTACTTTGTACCTAGCACTAATAAATACATTTCAGAGCCTCCCAACACAGACTTTAGGGAAAATTAGAATATATATGTAGCATAACTATTCTAGACAGATGGCAAAAAAAAAAAATAAATAACAAGCATAGCCATGCAAGATGACTTTTTTGGTTTTGTACTGTTTCCAAATTAAGCCTTCAACTAGCTTTATTATTTTTTATTTTTTTATTTTTATTTTTTTTGTGATTTTTGGGTCACACCCGGCAGTGCTCAGGACTTATTCCTGGCTCCAGGCTCAGAAATTGCTCCTGGTAGCACGGGGGACCATATGGGACTCCGGGATTCGAACCCATGAACTCCTGCATCAAAGGCAAACGCCTTACCTCCATGCTATCTCTCCGGCCCCTTCACCTAGCTTTATAATTGCAAGACTGATCACTCTGCACTTTTCACCAATATAAGAGATGTTGATTTCCTGTGGTGCTACAGATGTTATTTCATAATGTAAAAGTTGATATATTTTTTAAATGTTTACTTGCAATAAACTGAGTTTTACTTTTCTGCTTAAATCACACCATATGCGGGCTTTGTGGGTTCCAAACGTTTTATATTGTGGACTTAAATGAATTGTCATGCCAATAGGAGAGGAACCTTTAATATGCACTTGAAATAATATATCTGAACAAAATGAAAATCAGGCATTTAATGTCATCTGGTGCAGTTACTGAGCTTTCATCATTTTAAGACGTGAGTGCAATTCCGTTTATTTGTCAAAGATAAATGCAAGAAGTTCCAAGAAAACACACATTTACTCTGACCCCTTTGTAAGTTCAGCATTTTTCACTCTTAAAATATTTAAATGGTATTTGGTGCGGGTTTCTTGCTATTCTCTAATGATTTTCAAATGAACTCAAGCCAGTTTTAGAGAGTTTTGTTATTGTTGCTATTACTGTGATTTTGTCGTGCTCAGAAGTATGAGCTGTTAAGAATAAAGCTAGACCAATGTTTCATACACAGATGACAGAAGATTATATTTTATCTGTATATTATTAATACTCAACCATAGCTTATAATGGATATAAATTTTAAAACAACATTGTATCACATACCATTGACATTTTTTCATAAAAATTATTATTTTCATCATATTTTTTGCTTGTTTATTATCAGTTTCAGATCACACTAACTGTGCTTGGAGCTTACTCCTGGCTCTGTGTTCCTGGACCATTCCTACTTGAGCTCAGGACAACACATATGGTATAGAGGAGGAACCTGAGTTGAATGCATGGAGGGCAATCTCCTTAACTCCTGTCGCATCTCTTTGGACCTTTGATTTATTAATTTCCTACAAGAATAATTGAGTCCCTATCAGATCTTGACCGTTTAATTCTCCTCTTGATATTTCCCTACTATAATTCTAATTCCCTCACTATTCTATTTCTTAACAAAAACTTTGTCCACAAGTATGGGTAATTTTATTTTAAGAATGCAGTCATTGTTTGACTTAAAACTGTGATGTATTTTAAGTAGAAGACTGAAGATATTATTTTGCATTGCAGCTTTTTTTTTATCTGCGAACGGCTTTTAGCATTTTAAATAACTAGCATGTCATATCAAGTAGAGGAAGATTGTACTGTTGAAAAAATTTATGACCTCTGATAATTAAAAAAATTAGTGCTTACTCTGATAATTTTGTTTTCTGTGTTTTTGCTCTTACTCAGTATCTGAAAAAATCCTTTCTTGATAAAAAAAAATAAACCTCCAGTTTTTTGTTTGTTTTTTTTTAAATAGATGATACCTTTGCCTTCTTTCTCCCTCCCAGTTCTTCTGTACTGTTCCATGGAGGTAGTGATATCCATAAATGAAACACTTAGGAAAATTTACTTTCTGTTTGTTCTTCTGTTAAGGTTTTTTTTTTTGGGGGGGGGTCACATTGCACAGGTTTTACTCTTGGTTTTGAGATCAGGGATCAATCTGGGAGGGGTTCAAGGGACCATTAAGTTGACAGGGATCCAATCTAAGCTAGCTGAGTCCAAAACAAGTGCCCTATTTCTTGGACTATCACTTCAATTCACTGTTGTTCACAAGTAGGTACATTTGGGGGGGTGTGGGGGAGCAATGGTGCTTGAGAATTAATTTTTGAAAAGATTAAGATATGCTACATTGGCTACTGTATTATTTTTTAAACTTTATTTATTGATTCGTTGATTGATTGGTTCTGGGCCACACCCAGTGCTGCTCCTGGCTCTGCACTCAGAAATAGCTCTGGGGCAGAAAGGGGGACCATCTGGGGTGCTGGGGATCGAAATGCATTCTTCCTGAGTTGGCTGCATGCAAAGAAAATGCCCTACAGCTGTGCTATTTCTCCAGCCCTCATGTTGACTGCTTTAAACCTTTTCTTCTCTGTTTACATTTCCCCCCTTCTCTTTTAAACCTTTGTATGTTCTTCTGATTTTGAATTTATATATTAACATTAATGCCTTTGCCTTAAATTATAGTTATATTTATACATTTTGTCTATTACTTTTAAAACTCTAAAGCAGGGGTCTTAAAGGCCCGTAGGCCATTTGTGGCCCTCCGTACAACATTTTGTGGCCTGCGGCCAGCCTTCAAATGTCGCAGTATTTGCAATTATTTGCTTACCGAATAATCACAATAAAAAATGCATTAGTAAGAAAATGTTTAATGCAATTTTTTTCTTACTAATGCAATTTTTTATTGTGAATATTCGGTAAGTGAATAATCGCAAATACTTTGTGCCTAGCGCAGATATCATTTCCGCTGCTCCTGCCCGCTGTCCCTTGCATTATCAGAGGCCTAAGGGAGAGAAGTTTATTACAGAATTAGATTTTGCCATACCTTCATCATGACTTCATCAAAGCCTGCAGTGAAGAGAAAGATTAATGATGAGCACAGATAATTTCAGGAAAAGTGGGAGACGCAGTACTTCTTTGTTGAGCACAGGGGCATCCCCACATGTCTTATTTGCTCAGAGAAAGTTGCAGTGCACAAGGAATACAATTTGAAACGCCATTATTCAACTAAACATGCTGAGGAATGTGCAAAATATCAAGGAAATGAGAGAGCCAAGTGGGTTGCCAGTCTTAAAGCATGTCTAATGAGGCAACAAGATTTCTTGCATCAGTAGAAGCTAGTTACATGGTTAGTGAGATGATTGCTAAGGCAGGGAAACCATTCACAGAAGGAGAGTTTGTTAAAAAAAATGCATGTTACAGGCTGCAAGTATTATCTGTCCTGAAAAGAAAGGTCAGTTTAGCAAAATCAGCCTTTCTGCCAACACTGTGGCAGAGCGCATTTCTGACATGTCAAGTGACATTTATCATCAACTGTGTGAGAAAACCAAATGTTTTGATGCATACTCAGTTGCTCTTGACGAGGGCACAGATATAACAGACACTGCGCAGCTCACAATCTATGTCTGTGGTGTTGATTGCAATTTTGAATTGACAGAGAAACTGCTCACAATAATTCCAATGCATGGCCAGACCACTGCTAATGAGATATTTCGGCATCTGTGTGATGCAATTGAGAATGCAGGTTTGCCATGGAAGAGGTTTGTTGGAATAATAATTGATGAAGCACCATCAATGACAGGGAGGAAAAATGGACTGGTGGCACTTGTTCAAAAAAAACTTGAAGAGGAGGGTGTAGAGAAGGCCATTGCTCTTCACTGCATTATCCATCAGCAGGCCCTTTGCAGTAAATGCCTGCCGTGTGACAATGTGATGTCTGTTGTTGTGAAATGCATCAACCAAATCAGATCCAGGGGCTTAAAGCACAGGAGGTTCCGTGCCTTTTTAGAGGAAATGGAGTCAGAATATGGAGATGTGCTCTATTTCACAGAGGTACGTTGGCTCAGCAGGGGAAATGTCCTGAAAAGATTTTTTGAGTTGAGAGAAGTGAAAGCCTTCATGGAGAAGGATGGGAATGCTGTTTGAGTTGAGTGATCACAAATGGCTCATGGACTTAGCTTTTCTTGTTGACATCACACATAAACTGAATGTACTAAATAAGATGTTACAAGGCTCAGGGCAGCTTATCAGTGCTGCCGATGACAATGTGAGAGCATTCTTTACCAAACTTGTGTTATAGAAATTCTAGCTCTCTCAGACCAACCTTTGCCATTTCCCAGCATGCAAGGAACTTGTGGATGCAGGCATACCATTCAGTGGTGAGAAATATGTTGATGCTATTTTTAAGCTAGAGAAGGAATTTGATCACAGATTTGCAGATTTCAAAAAGCACAGAGCCACTTCTCAAATTTTTGTGGACCCCTTTTCCTTTGATGTGCAAGATGCCCCTCCTGTGCTTCAATTGTAGCTCAGTGACCTGCAAAGCAACTCTGATCTCAAGGCCAAGTTCAGGGAGATTAGTGGAAAAGCAGACATGCATGGGCAAGTTTTGAGATAATTGCCCCCCAGCTTCCCTGAGCTTTCCCAAATGTTCAAGAGCACCATGTGCCTTTTTTGGAGCACATATTTGTGTGAAAAGTTTTTCTCCACATTGAACTTCAATAAGTAAAACTACAGGTCTAAACTTAATGATGATCATCTTCAAGTCACACTGCGGGTCTCAACTGCTTCCTCTCTAAAGCCAAATGTGGTTCAGATTTGTGAGAAGAAGCACTGTCAAGTCTCTGACAGCAAGGAATAGGCAAAAGATGCCATGTTCAGAAGAACTGTTCATGATCTTCACTCAATGTTCTATTCATGTTCAGAAGAAATAATTAAAACTGTTAACAATGACGTTTGAGGATTTTTTTTGTGTGTGAAATCTTTTATGCGGCCCTGCCTCACCCCAACTTTGCCTCCTGCAGCCCCCAGGTAAATTGAGTTTGAGATCCCTGCTCTAAGGGCAAGCATGATATTGTTAATAATTTAATAGCATGCTCCAACGTTCACATTAAAGTTCTGATCTTCTGTATCCAAAATAAAATAAAAACATATGCTTTTGTATATATATAGGGTTTTAAAATAAATAAATACAATGAAATGAAATCATTAGGTTGTGCCCTGATCTAATAATTCATGTCCTCACAAGAAGAGGAAATTAGATACAGAGGAAATGTCTATGCATGACAAGAGAAAAGCAGACATTCACAAGGCAGGGTAAGAGGCCTCAGGAGGAAACAGTCATCATGGCCCTCTTGGTTATCCAGCCCATATTAATGTGATCACAGATGTGTGTGTTTAAGCCACACAATTTATGATGCAGTTACAGAGACCTTAGAAACTTAGTGCAGCCATTATTTTGTTTACAGGCTACTCAGTGTAATACTTAATATTCAATAGCATCTCTGAAGTACATCAAATCAATCCTGTACATGGCTTATTCAAAGTAAACTTAAATAAAAAATTTATTACAGCAAAGCAGATGAGAAATTCTGGGAGGGACAGTTTTCTCTTTAATACTTAACATTGGAGAAACAAATGACAATCATACTTTAATGGTTCAACCTTCCCTACCAATGTTTCCTTATTGTCCTATAAAACAGAATTTATCTTTGACAGTTAAAAATTTCCAGAATTTGAACACAATATTCTAATTACTAAATGACTCCATGTAGTTCTGATATGACCATACAGAGATATTTATGCTTTTGTTTATTTCATCAATAAAATAGTAATTATGCTCTTCAATAAAATGAGATTGCTTTGTTATTATCATCATCTGTATATACCATTTAAAATATAGCTTTATTAGGATATTTTGTTCTAATTTCCACTACAAAATTCCCAAATTTCCTTATAAAACCACTAATTCACCAGAATAATCCATACAATAAAAGAATAATCACTAGGATTCTGGGGGGTAAAGAAAGGAGATGTGGGAGACATGTTGGGAACAACAGTGGAGGGAGGACAACACTGGTGGTGGGAATGCCCTTCATTCATTGTCACTATGTATCATAAATAATTCTATGTAATGAACTTCATTAACAATAAAAAAATTAAAAAAAGAATAATAAAAATTAAAATTTAGTGGCCAACAATAATATACCAAATTTGTACTATTTCGCTTGTAAATGTCCAACCCAGGTTTAATCTCCAGCATCCAATATGGTCTCCGGAGCCTGTCAGGAGTAATATGAGTGCAAAACCATGAGTAATCACTGAGTGCCACCAGGAGTGGCCCCAAAACAAAACAAATAAAAACAATTTACATTTAGTAGCAATATGGCATTCAAAGACAATCTGATGAAACCAACAAGCAGTACTTAAGAGCCACTGCCACTGGGTGAGAAAGGTCAATTCTCATTCTAGCTCTTTTCAGGTTTGAAGGTATTGAGGGCCACCAGGACACCCCAGTAGTAACTGAATTTGGTTCACTGTGTAGGCAAGACATGACCTCTGACCACTGACTACTTGGGAAATGTTTTCCAGCCCTGGTTCTAGCCCGTTTGCTAATGCTCAGGTGGTTGTTCTGATGTCTGAGACTCATGCATGAATTTGCAATGTGTACATGGATCACAGAGTCACCAGAGGTCACACAATTGGTTGAAGGCATGACAACATTTTGTTGTTGTGCTCCAGAGACTGCACACTTGTGGTGCTGGGGTTCTCAGTGTTTATGACATGGAGATTATATCAGGCAATGCAAGGCCTCATACCTGCTAGGCTGGCATTGTACCATTTAGCCACAACTTGGAGGTTCTGCTCACAACCTTTCTGGTGAATGATTGTCAATATGACATATATGACTTAGCAATGTATTGAATTAGCTGTAGAAGAATGTGAAATTGATGGCAGAAAATAAAATACAATCCAAATGCTCTCTTTAGTCTATCACTCTGCCATGCAGTTTTGAAGAAAGTTCCTTAAATCGCTATCATTACTGCCTAGTGGAAATTGTCTCCGTAAATAAGTTAAAAATTGTTTTCCATATGGTTTCTTATCTTCACAACAAAGCATAGCTGAATTCCCAATTATATACACATTCTTATATGCTGCTAATGGAGAGCGAGATGTAAGGAATCACAGCTATGCCATTGATTATTTCTTTAGAAATTATATATACAACATATTGTTCAAATACTTTATATCAATATATGAAACACAAACATATATATGTGTATGAATGTATTTTTTGGTGTTTTTGTGGTACACCTGGTGGTACTCAGGAGTTACTCCTGGCAGGCCGAGGGGCCATGTGGGATCTCAGGATCGAACGAACCCAAGTTTCTTCTGGGTTGGCAGCATGCAAAGCAAATGCCCTAACCACTGTGCAATCACTCTGGTCCCATATGGGACCATATGTGTATGCATGCATTTTACACTGACTTCCAAACTTCCAAATAGTGTCTGGTTATTCTCTTCTATTTCTTCTTCAAGCCTTACCCTGCACAACATTCACTTTTCAACACAAATATACTTTTGTTCTAGTTCAATTCATTCTTTCAAGTCCAGAATACTGCCTAATGTTTTGTTTTGTTTTGTTTTCTGTTTTATTCTTTTTTTTTGGGGGGGGGGGTTTGAGTCACACCCAGCATCACTCAGGAATCATTCCTGGCTCTATGCTCAAAAAACGCCCTGGCAGGGGCCGGGCAGTGGCGCTAAAGGTAAGGTGCCTGCCTTGCCTACGCTAGCCTCGGATGGACCGCGGTTCGATCCCCCGGCGTCCCATATGGTCCCCCCAAGCCAGGAGCGACTTCTGAGCACATAGCCAGGAGTAACCACTGAGCGTTACTGGGTGTGGCCCAAAAACCAAAAAAAAAAAAAAAAACGCCCTGGCAGGCTCCAGGGAACTATATTAGATGCCAGGATTTGAACCACCGACCTTCTGCTGGCAAGGAAAATGCCTTATCTTCATGCTATCTCTCCGGGCCCAATACTGTCTAATTTTAATTAATTTTTCTCTCTTCTAGGTCTTAGACTAACTGTGACTTCGTTTTGATATACTTTAATGCTGCCTTATATTTAACCACTAATTTTTATATCTTCCTCAATTGATTACAAAATTCTTGAAGGTATATATATATATATATATATATTTATATATATATATATTTATATATATATAGTTATAAATATAAATACAAATAAATAATATAAATGTATTTTATCGTATTGTATAATATTATCATAATAAAATTATATTAATTACATTGAATCATATCATGTTATACTATTTATAGAAATATAAATAGATATATTTGTATGCACTTTGTTTTGTTTTGCTTACTGGCTCTAATCAAATGGTCATAGTTCCTTTAAATCCATGTACTATTGGTAAAACAAAGTTCACATCAATATGATGGTTATTTAAAATCCATAACACTTGCTGAGGATTGGAGAGATAGTACAGGGGGTTAGGTATTTGCCTTGCATGTGAATAAACTATAATTAATCTGGGAAAAACACATAGTTCCATGAGCCTCTCTAGATTCCTGGAGAAACCCTCTAGACTCCTAGGAACAAAACCAAGAGTAAGAGCTGAACACAGCAGAGGGATTATACACTAACCCCCCAAAAAAGAAGCCAAAGTTTTATTATCTTAATTGTGTTATACTCTTATTATTCCTAATATTTTAAAAGGACAATTAATCTGTGAGCTGTTGGAGTGTAATATGGCAAATATTTGTTACAGACCAGTTCACTCAAAGTAATACGGCACATAATGTTACTATTACCCATTGGCAGATAGCAAAATTGTTATGCCATCTCCAAAAAAATAATTAATAAAAATAGAATTTGAAATGGTCCATAATGGTTGCCACTGGCTAGGTAAAATAAAAAGAAAAAGGTGGAGTGAAAAAATAATATGTGCCTGTGTGACACTTATCACATACCACTTCTTATTTGATGTGTTCGTCTTTTATTTTATGAGTTAGTAGAGTTAAGTAAGGCTAACTTTAAGGATAAAACCATTCTTTAATTATTAAAGTGTCATTTGCGAGATTGAATATATGTCTAATTGTGTACATGAGAGAAAAATAGTTGGAAGTTTATCAAGATAAAATATTCTGCATATTTTTAACTTTTCATTTCTTTTTCATTTCACTTTGCTATCTCTATAATTTGTGTAATTTCTCTAGTTGGTTCTTCAAATTTTCTTCCTTGTAATTCTATTCTCATGAGTCACAACAAAAATTTTATATACTGCTTGCATATTTGGTTATCTTGCATTAACTTTTTAACCTTTTCAACCAAGACATTTTTCCTTGAAACTATTTTATTTTATTAAATTCTTAAAAATAACAATGAATAAATGTTTGTTTTAGGAACACAATATTGATATACTATGCAAGTGCCAGTATCTCTCTTCTATTGTCTACAGAGGCCCCCCAAAACTCTTCCTCAGTTTTTCCACAATGTAAAAATTTAATTTTATATGAGATTGTCAATTTTATTTATTTATTTTTCTTTTTTTTCTCTTCTTTTTCCTTTTCTTTTTTTTAATATAATTTTTATTTTGATCATAGTGTCTTACATATTGTTGACAATAACATTTTAGGTACATATTTACATAAAATCAGGGGGGATTCCCATCCCCAAATTGCCCTCCCTACCCCTCCGTTTTTGTCCTACCTCCCATTTCCTCTTCCCTCACCCCCAGGGCGGCTAGAATATGTGGTCCCCTCTGTATCCAACCCACTACTTAGTAGTCTTGCACCTGTTTGGTCTTGATGCCTCCCTTATCTCCCCCCTAACTGTAGGCAGGACTAGCTAGTTCAAGTTGCGTGGTTTTGCCTGAAAAGGAGGAGATAAATAAACTGGGGTAAGAGTCTAATACTCCCAAAATGGGTGGAATCCTTCTAGAGGCTCTCATCATCGATTTGGGAGATGAAGGAGAGAAAGAAGGTGAAACACTCCACCAGTACCAAAACAAGTGTCAATTATCCAGTGAGGACTCCAGCTATATCGATAAGCACCACAAAAAACAGACGAAAAACAAAGCAAAACAAACAAACAAACAAACAAACAAAAAACAAAACAAAAACAAACAAACAAACCAAAAACACGCCATGGTCTTGAAATAAGAAACATGGCATAGCACATAACGAAGGAAAAGAAAAGAATAGAAAAAAATAAGTATAATTGGGGACAACGATTTCAATAATCACACCCAAACAGAGAAATCGACCAAAATAGATAGGTAAATAAAAATAATAATAACAATAATAAATGAAGGTAAAAGATATATATATATATATGTATATATCTATCCATATATATATATATATGGATAGATATATACATATATACATAAAATACCAAGCTTTTGTGCTTTTTGCATTTTTGTTTTTTTCCCCTCCTGCCCTGGCACAGTAAATATTGGGGTCATTCGAAAAGGAATTCACATGGCCTAAGAGATATGGGGTTTCTCCGTCCTTGGAGTATACTGTCATGGGATCAGCTCTAGACTTTGCTCAGGATCATTTATTCTCCCGGTGGTGTTTATTGGTGTGTGGAAGACTCTGTTCTGTCCAGGGTGATACACTCAGAGCTCTGTGTTTAGAGGTCTCAGTATCTGCACAGATCCTGAGTCAATTTTATTTTATTGTTTTTTCCCCACATGATTTAGATGTTCTGGCTCTTGTGTCTCTGTTGTCTTTTGGCCCACATCCAGTGGTATTTGGTGTTGACTCCTAGCTCTTGATGAGCTCAGAGGACCATATATGATGCTGAAAATTGAGTTTGTATCTGGAGCATATAAGGCACCTTACTCACTGTATAATCTCTGGTCTCTATTTTTCTGCTTCTGATGAAACATGACGCCCTCCCTCTACTTTCCAACATGTAAAAAATACATATTTTTCTTTTTTTTGTGGGCAAAATCATATCTTTATTTAAGCACCATTATTAAAAACATGTAGTTGGGTTACATTCATTAAAAGAATACCCCCAACTTCAGACCAGTGCAATATTCCTATCACCAATGTCTTCCCGCCCTTCTCTCCCAACCCCCTGCCTGTATTTGAGACAGGCATTCTACCTTTCTCATTTATTAAGATTATCATGATAGTGGTTAGTGTATTTATCTCTCTAAATGCACTCACCAATTGTTGTGGTAAGCTTTATAGCATGAGCCAGTCCTTCCAGCCCTCATCTCTATTATCTCTGGGAGATATTACATGAATGTCTTTATTGTTCTAAAATCCTATAGATGAGTGAGATTATTCTGTGTGTATGTTTCTCTCCCTCTGACTTATTTTACTCAGAATGATAATTTACAAGTACATCCATGTAGAGGAATATTTCATGACTTCATCTCTCCTGACAACTACATAATATTCCATTGTGTATACGTACCACAGTTTCTTTAGCCATTCATCTGTTGGAGGGCATCTTGGTTGTTTTCAGAGTCTGCCTATTGTAAATAGCACTGCAAAGAATATAGGAAGGGATTTTTGTATTGTGTTTTTGAGTTCCTAGGGTATCTCCCTAGAAGTGGTGTAGCTGGATCATATGGGAGCTCAATATCCAGTTTTTGGAGGAATCTCCATATTGTTTTCCACAAAGGTTGAACTAGATGGCATTCCCAGCAACAGGGAAGGAGAGTCCTTTTCTCCCACATCCCCACCAGCACTGTTTATTCTTGTTCTTTGTGATGTGTGCCAGTCTCTATGGAATGAGATAATACCCTATTGTTGTTTTGATTTGCATTTCCATAATGATTAGTGATGTGGAGCATTTTTTCATGTGCATACTGGGTATTTGTATTTCTTCTTTGAGTAGTTGGTTGTTCATTTCTTCTCTCCATATTTTGATGGGGTTAATTTTTTTTCTTGTTAAATTCTGTCAGTATCTACTTGAATCATTTATCTCTTGTTAGGAACATGGGTTCCTTTTATATCTTGACAATTGTATCTTGTTCTATAATCAATATTAATAAAATGTATACTTGCACATGTACAGATATGCATATATAAATTTTGATTTATCACTTTGGTGGTATTAGGATAGATACCAACAAGTAGAATTACTAGACCATATAGTCGATCAATTTATAATATTTGGGGAAGCTTCAATACAATTTTAGAGGCTGAACCAGTGTGTAATCTCACTGATGGTGAAGAAAGGCCCAAGTCATCACATCTCTGTCACTCTCTTAAGAACAATTTATGAAGAAGAAATAAGGTTATAATTTTCCATACAGGATTATATTTAAAGAAAAGTTAACATCAGAGTAAAGTTTTAAAATGTGATCTTTAGAGTAGTTTTTGAAACTCAGTAAAAAGCAGGTAGTTCTGAGGAGTGATTTATTTTATTATCTACACATTCTAGAACATCCTACATATATAACATTTATTGATTGATCTAATACTTCTAAACATATGCTCTAAAACAGAAAAATTAAAAATTTCCTTTTTAACTAAATGGTATAAAAATTTTCCATTTTCAATGATGTAAAATATTTTTCTTTCCTTGTTTTGGACTACACCAGCAATTCTCAGGTCATACTCCTGGGTCTGCACTCAGAAATTATTCCTGGCAGAGCTCAGGGAATCATAGGGGAAGTATAGAATCTGCTGTACTGTATCTCTGGCATTTGCTGATACATATTTTTGTTACTAGATTTCTTTATGAAGAAAGAAAATTGATAAGATAGTATAAGTCTATGTAATGCTTTATACATCTATTTTGGGTTTCGTTCTATCTTTTTGTTTGTTTTGGGACCACACCTGTTGGTGCTCAGGGGTTACTCCTGGTTCTATGACTGAAGGGTTATTCTTGTCAATGCTGGCCAGACCATATAGAATGGTGGGGATTGAAACTGAGGCAGCCACATGAAAGACAATCACCCTATCCACTCTGCTATCACTCCAGCCCTATGTTTTTGTTCTATCTTTTTCCATATGTCACTATAGACATTTTGTATTTTGTTCTTTTAGAAAATTACTTTAGAAATTCTCTAAAACCTATGCTATTTAAAATGACACTGTCTGTGTGATAATTAGAGATAATTACATAGTCATTTTTATATTTCCATTGTTCTAATGTCTGTAGATAAATATAAAATATTTCAGCTTAAATATCATGGCATCTAAGTAATAGTGGTTTAAACTACACGAAGGGGCAATCATTTGTTTAATCAAGAATTTACAGTGACATTTTAATCAGCATTCTTTTACTCAAGGAGATGCTAATACCCATTTCTGTTATGATTATACTTGATATACAAGAAAGGTTTTAAAAATTAGCATAATAAATTTTAGGAAGGGGATTTTAGTTATAGAATCAGATTAATCAATTTTAGAAATGAGTGCTTATTGGTAAAACAAATATCATTCAATATATGTGGATTAGTTAGAATATATTAAAGATAGCCTAACACGTGTAGCCTGAATTTTTATGGTCAACTGAGGCTTGAATCTATAATCTGTGTCCAAGTATATGGTTGTATTCTTAAATTATTGTTGCTCACTATAAAAAGGGAGGCAGTTCTCTGGAGTATCATTATTATTATTATATTCAAAATTTAATATGGGCTGGAGAGATAGTTCAGGGGTACAGTGGCTAAGGTCCAGGTCACAAACATATTTAAATTCATGGAATTACTTGGCCTCCTAGGCTTTGCTGGGTACAACTCTGATGCCTTTGAGTACTTCTGGAGGCATATTTTCAGAGGCTCCCCAAGCCCAATAATGTGACCAAAAATGTATACCCTGCTACACTGGGCCTGAAAAGTAATAACCAGTGAGATTCAATGACATCACTGGAAGCAGCCCCATACCCCCTGAGCACTGCTTGAAATGCCCCCAAAAGTGTTTTTGCTTTTACAAAAATAAAAGACTAATTTATTCATCTGGAAGATGCTGTCTGATTACTTTGAAAGACAGACTTATAAATAACTTCATGGACCCAAAGAAGATATTTACAAGTGATTTGAAATCCCTTGTTAATAGATATTTATTTAGCATGTTATTTGGAGAAGACACATTTTTGCAGGCTTTATCTTTTCAGAGCTATAGGAAGAGTCATTTAAATGGTAAAATCTTTGTCTATTAAGAGAAACTACTATGTACTCATAGAATCCATTGTTGTGTTATATGATGATGATTTTTGCCACTTAAAACTTTTAGTATTTTTCAAGGCATTTTGGTGAGACATTTTAATATAGTCTTCCACATTTGTTAATAGTACTTACAAATATTTTATGTCACTCTCAACAAAATTTGTATTTTTATTTATGTTTTTCTAAATTTAAACACTTTTAGGAGTATTTTGTATTGTTCATCTGGAAGAAGTAGATTGCAGTTTCTCACTTTGTAGTCAGCATCAACATTTTTTTAATCTAAATATATTTCTGTACTCTGAAGTGGAATAAAGGGAAGAGGAATAAAATTCATATATCCCTATTAAATATATTTATTCACTTTATAACCATATTGTTTATCACTCTGATTCTATACTTAGTAATCACCCTTGAGGCATCATTGGTGATGGGTGAATTAAACCTGTCTCAATTATGTTTAAGGCAGGCACTTCCCTGCTCCCTATATCAAACACAATTAGGCATTTCTCTTTCAGTTAACTAAAAATAATAATTTTAAAGACTCCTTTGTCTACAATCCCATATATAAGTGTTCATATAAGAACATATATGTGCATTTTATTAAAATAAAAAACCTGGTTTAACACACACCAAGATCGCTAATTACATAAGACTAACTACAATTGTGACAGAGCAGAATTTCTGGAACCATGAAGAAAGAGTCCATCCTAAACTTCATCCTAGAAACTGTGCAAAATCCAAGATCTCTAATTCCAGAAGATTGACTTTGACGATCACAGCTGAGCAGAACGTTTCCTGGCACCATAATAAAAAACCTTGTGGTTCGACAATGAACATGTCTTGAGCTTGTAGTTGGTCTCATGACCATAGGCTTCAATGGTAGAGATACCCTGTATCTCTTAAGACAAGGAAATTTCCTTTATAAATTCCCCAATACTTACTATGCCTATGCAAAACAAGCAAAGAAAAACACAAGACAACAAAAACAAAACAAAAAACAAACATAAAAAAAACCTTGCCACACCAGCCCCCATTTTTTCTTTCTTCTTTTAAATTTATATTTTTCTTTCTATAAATTTAGAATTTAAAAAGTGGATGGTACCAGGGACAAAGCGGTCTCATGAGTATTGAGTGGAAATAAAAAAAGAGATCAGACATGAACACCCAACCCAAAGTCAATGACAATAGAATCAAGAGACCCAACGTACTACATCTATAAGCTAAAGAGACTTGTTACACTAACAGACTGGGGGGCTAAGGGTGGATATTTGGGATGCATACTAGTAACAGGGGTGGAGGGAGGTCAACACTGGTGGTGGTAGGAATTGCCTTAATTCACTGTCACTATATACCCTAAATATAACTGAAATACTTGTAATTAAAAAGGGGGGGCGGAGAGATAGCATGGAGGTAGGGCATTTGCCTTACATATAGAAGGACAGTGGTTCAAATCCCGGCATCCCATTTGGTGCCCCGAGCCTGCCAGGAGCGATTTCTGAGCATGGAGCCAGGAGTAACCCTTGAGCACTGCCGTGTGAGACCAAAAAACCACACACACACACACACACACACACACACACACACACACACACACACACAGCCAGTGTACTGACAAATGAAATAATTGATGTCCAGTTACCAACAAGAACATTTTTCTGAGAGAAATATTTTTGTAATATCCAAGTTTAAAAATTAACTTAGTTTTTCTAATCTAGCAAATCCCTAGGTAAACAAGCTTAATAACTAATACATCAATGAGTAAATTAAAAGTATGAAGAAATTAAAGCAAAAACATACAATTTATTAAGAAGTGAGAGTATTGAACTATCCATATAAGTTATCCCATTTAATTCAATAATTCCCCGGTAAAATGCAAATGACCTAATTTAAACAAATACATCATAGTTATGTACTTTCAGAAATCACTTTTGAAAAATGGTCTCAGCTGTAGCGTGTGTGGCTTGGTACATCACTGAAATGGTGGAGGGTGTGAAAAATCATCTATTTCGTTCACTCGAACAAATATTTAATGTTTGGTAAATGAAAAGTGCCTCCAAAGAGATTGACTTATCATTTGGGTGCATTTTCAAAATCAGCTACAGTTTTAATCTGTCATCTCTAGACTGATACTAGATTTTAGTCTGTTCACTTTTCTCAATAATTTGCATTATCTTTTACTCTTGAGTGCGTTGAGAGTTTTGTGAATGTGGGTTTTTTTTTGTTTTTGTTTTTGGGTCACACCTGGTAGCGCTCAGTTACAAGTTACTCCTGAAATCACCCCAGGCAGGCATAAAGGACCATATGGGATGCTGGGATTCAAACCAACATCCTGCATGGAAGGTAAATGCCTTACTTCCATGCTATCTCTCCAGCCCTAATGAGTGTGGTTTTTTTTTTTTTGTTTTTTTTTGGTTTTTGGGCCACACCCGTTTGACGCTCAGGGGTTACTCCTGGCTATGTGCTCAGAAATCTCCCCTGGCTTGGGGGGACCATATGGGACACCGGGGGATCGAACCGCGGTCCTAATGAGTGTGTTTTAATAATTTAAAATTTATTATTTTATGCTGTTTTTTTTATTAATAAGTATTTTGTTTGTTTTGGGGCCCATCTGGCTGTGCTCAGGGTTCGATACTGGGTTTGAGGGACCATATGGATTTCTGGGGATTGAACCTGCGGTAACTACATGCCAGGCAAGAATCCTACCTGTGGTACCATCTCTCCAGGTGCTGTCTTTAAAAAAAATTTTATGAAAATATACAGAAAGTGTGTTGATGGTTAGAATTAGTTTTCTAGAGTACATAAATGGCAAATAAGATAAAAATTTATTTGAAGTGTTTTGTAAAGTCATAAAAACAGATCCACAGTTAAAGCACATCTAAGTAGCATCATCATTACAAAACACACTTAGTTTCCTGGGTTCTATGTCCTTAACTTGTACAATATCTATGATATGATGTTAGTTCAACAAGTATCCAGTATTAGATCACTATTTATTAATGTTGCATAGTATGTATTCCAGTGAAAATTTTTATATTTCTTTCTGAAAAACTACAGTTATTTGTGTCTAATATATGTCCATAGATTTATCAATGAAAGCCAAATGTAAGAGACTGAGATAACACATGTATTAAAATATTTACACCGTAAAGGTATAAACTTTACCTATATGTCTTTATAATTATTATTCAAACATAGTGATTTTTAGGATAGACATTCCTCAGAGCATGCAACCCAATGCTGTGATGTGGCCACACATAACAACCCTGCACTATGACACCAGGAAAATTCCATCCTTTACAACAGCCCCACCATTTGCATCATGGTTACCATGAAGACTCTTTGTGGGTCTGATCCAGAACATTTCCCTCTCATTTAAACCCATTTCCTGTTGCAGCTATATCTGTCCATTGCAGTGCAACCAGATGGGTTTGGCAACTGTGTAATCTTGATATCATAAAACACACATGTGCAGCCTACACAGAGGATGGCCTGTGTTGCATTAAATAATTAAAGATGGGGCTGGATGGAAGTGGATGCCATCCCAGGCCACGTGGCTCTGCAACCCCCATCCAGCCGGAGGGTCCCAGGCCCAGGTGAACGGCGGAATCAAGACTCACTCACAGGCAGGCATCAGGAAGCATCAGCTTTATTCATATCCTATCCACCACATGTGTGGCCAATATCATAACCAATTAAGCATTCAGCCATTCTAGGCTACCCTGAATCTTAATTCCTTTCAGCCATCTTCCCTTTGGGCTCCATGCTGGTCAAAGACCAGAACGCAGAGACCCAAAAGCCAGAGGGTGCAGCAGGGCAGACCCTAATCCCCTGGCTCAAGGGTTTATCTACCTATTCCAAGACCCCTCCCAGGAATGGGCGGGGTCTTGCAGGTAAGGTCACACCTAATATTCAGTTTCCAAGACCCCTCCCAGAAATGGGCGGGTCTCAGATAGGTACACCTAAATCCACGGTGGAGTTACAGGCCTGGAATGTCCATCTTGCATGATCTGGGAAAACAACTCCATCAGATATCACCTGAACAAGGACAGTCTTTCTAGACAAGAAGAGGTAGTATAGTTGCCTATGAGCTG
The DNA here is from genome assembly GCF_024139225.1 of Suncus etruscus. Lineage (NCBI taxonomy): Eukaryota > Metazoa > Chordata > Mammalia > Eulipotyphla > Soricidae > Suncus > Suncus etruscus. The sequence continues at coordinate 3,245,876 of NC_064864.1, forward strand.
CCTACCAATCGTCATAGAAACAAAACAATTACTTGGGAAAAATGGGGAGACAGAAACATACCAATTGAAGAGAATTACCAGAACAATACCTTAAAGAGCAAACTCCCTGAGAAAGATTTCAAACTAATCTTTATAGAGATGATCATCTAACACTGTAGGAAAATAGATCCATTATGCAATTTTTACATTATTTAAACAGAATTTGCAGAGCTCAAGACTGTGATAAAAGTGAAAATAGAATAGAAGGGTTCTACAATAGACTTAATGAATCAGAGCGGTGGATACATGAAATTTCTAGTTCTAAAAGTTTTCAGATAATGCTGCTACTTTTAACTAGGGGCCTAAATTTGAGAGCTATTGTATTGTTCATAGCAAAGTAACCCATTAACAGCCATAGACATTTGCCCTATCATAGTCTCAAATGATGAGTTTCTTCTGAAGTTAGTGTTTGTTTCAATTTTAGATTTGTTTTAGTTTTCTGAGACTTAGTACAACAGATAAGACCTTTAGTGTGGCTAACCTGTGTTGGATCCATGGTATCACATATGGTCTCCTGAGACAACCAGGAGTAAACTCTGAGTACCTCTGGCTATGGCTCTAGAATAAACAAAACAAAATCCTTGGGGAAAAATGCAGCTTCATGCATAAAATCTGAAGTACCTGTTAAGACTTCTATGAAATTTTTGGTATTTTTTTTGATGCTTCTAAAATTTTCAGTTGGATATTGTAAGGCTATGTTTTGAAGAGACTGACGACAACTTTTTACTGTGTTCTGGACAGGCTATACTGATGAAATAAGAGTAACACAGATGATGATAAGCTTCAATGATATTTATTAGTTAAATACATTCAAATGGTCTTCAAGTTGTGATAAATATATTTCCAAAATTATCAAGTCACTACCTTGTTTTACAAATGGAATAATTTTGTCAACTTGAGTACATTAGTCTGGAAAAAGTGCTTCATCACTTTCAGTATAATTATCATGTAGTTCTCATTATTCCTGAGATATCCTTTAGAAAACAGAGGGTACAGTCTCTTCTATATGCATAGTTCAGGCTTAATTTTTAAAATAGATTTGAATGCTGTATGTTCCATTGTAATCCAAGCAGTGTAGCACAAATAATTACATTTGGCTAGAACAGAGCATTATTTTAGGAATGTGCTTCTGCCTGGAGAAATTACATTATAGTTCACCAACAATGTATAACCCTTGCCTCTTTTTGTATGTCATGATGCCTACAAAGTTTTCAAAAATTATATAAATATCTTAAGTATTTATTCACACCATCATTCTTCCATCTCAGGGATAGAACAGGTACATCATAATGTCAATTTAAATTTTGATTATTTAGTTGAGGTCTGATAGGACATGTATTCAATAATATTTCAGTAGAATATTAAAACTATGAGCTACTATGGTGTTTGGATTTGCGGGTCTACTTGTGGTAGTAATAAGGAGCTTGATGCTTGAGGATAACTTCGACCAGTGCATGGATGACCATATGGTGCTAAACATTATTCCTGGCTTCCTGATGCAATGAATATTCCTAAGCCATTGAACCTAACCTTCTATCACTCTAATATTTTGTGTGTATGGTGCAGGATTTTGAAGTCATATACCATGCATATAAAGAACACATATATAAACACATGCATGTTATTTTTTAGCTAAGCTACACTTTAACTCTAGACCAGGTATACATTTTGTCTGAAATTTTGACGTGCTTGACAAACATGTAATATGTGCCAGACATTATAACATAAAATAATAGTTGCCTAGGGTGATAATTTAGAGTCATTACTGCTCACTATTTACAACAATTTGTTATCTTTTCAGTCACAGAAATGGAACTTTTTCAATGACATGGCTATGCACCGTATTATTTTTATTAGTTTATTTGCATTTAAATGAGTCTGTGCATTAGTTCCTGCCAATGGAGTACAAGACAATTGTAATATATCAGTTCAAATCAAACAATCATTTATTTAAATAATTAAATATTAACAAAAACAAAGAATAGATTTATATACTGTTTTACAACCAGATTTTGAGAATAAATGAGACTAACAGTATTAGAAAAATATTGTTGACTAATGTGATACAAAATACTATCATTTTTACAGTGCATAGCATTATTAGCCAGACTTATTTTGTTGTATTATTATTAAACTTATACATGTATTGCTGGTTATCTCAGGTGATGATGAAATATATTTTAATAAAATATAAAACAAAGAACAAACAAACCAAAATAAAGATTTGTCATTGAATAAAGTAACTGAAAATAATAAGTGATTAGCTATAAAAATTAATGATGGGCCCAGAGAGATAGCACAGTGGTGTTTGCCTTTCAAGCAGTCGATCCAGAACCTAAGGTGGTTGGTTTGAATCCCTGTGTCCCATATGGTCCCCCGTGCCTGCCAGGAGCTATTTCTGAGCAGACAGCCAGGAGTAACCCCTGAGCACCGCCGGACTACCCAAGCAGTACATTGGGGCCCATGGACTATTCTTAGTGAATACTCCACTGGTTTTCTAAGCATGAGGGTCAGTTCTCAGCTTTATGACGCCTAGCTGCTTGTTCTTGAAGCATAAAAGTCATGCCTAAGGGTGAGTGGTGCTGGAGGGAGTGCACAAAACTGGGAATAAAAAATGGATTCTGAGACTTGTAAAGTTTGTGCATTGGCCCTTGAATTATATTTTTGGGCCCTATAGCATTTTTTTTAGATATTTGGCGTGTTTAATGTGCTTAAAATACAAGAGTATCAGATGAGGTTGAACATTATCCACTTTATTTATGTGCCTTGGAAAGTTACAGTTTTAACAAGTTTAATAGGTTAAGAAAATACTCTAATTATTTGTATATTGCATCATGGGTATCGTCTGGTATTTCACAAATAAAGAATTTTTACAGTGACAAAGGGAAATGTGTCGTAGAGGAGAGAAATAATGTTTGAATTGACAAAGGCATTTGTGGAACCTTAGAAGCATTTCTCTACTAAAAGGTGCTGTCAATTATTGGATAGCTTTTCCATATGTTAAGAACACCCTGTAGGGGCTAGAGCGGTGGCGCAAGCAATAAGGTGTCTCCCTTGCATGTGCTAGCCTAGGATGGACCACGGTTTGATCCCCTGGCATTCCATATGGTCCCCCAAGCCAGGAGCGATTTCTGAGTGCACAGCCAAGAATAAGCCCTGAATGTCACTGGGTGTGGCCCCCAAATCAAAAACACTTAACAAAACAAACAAAAACGACACCCTGTAACCCTCAAACACTCTCTGTACCCTAAAAGATCTGTAGCCTCACTTTGTTCTTAAAAGGGATTTAAACCAACTATGAAAAATTATGAGTACATGGGCCCGCATCTAAGAGCTGGTAACCTCAGGAGGAGTGGGTGGGCCAAGTCCCCATTCTGCCAAGGCCATGCCTGCTGCACCCATCACCCACCATCACTGCTTTGCTGATTACTCTGCTTCACCACTCCTATGTTGCTTTCTGCAGAGACGCCAGTCTGTTCCAATCTCCAGCCATGTCAGTATCTAGTCTTATTGTCACCAGGACTTTTTTGAGTCAGTCTGAGCATCCTTGCCCTGTTTTCTTGTATTTCTCAAAGACCTGGTACCTGAAAACTCACACCACAAAAGCTACAGTATCAGCAATTGGCTTGGAAATTCTGGACCTTGTAGCTTCAATCAGGGCCTTATAACAACTCCCTTTATTTGCTTACTGTCATCCCTTAGGTTCATTATAATTTAAGTACCAATGTGTATCTGAAGCCACCTAATATTTAAAAATAAGAGAAGTAACAGAATCGTCAACTAGCAGCCAAAACTTACAAGCCACCTGAAAATGAATTAATGGTGAATCAATAAATTTCACAAGTTAGTTACTGTACTCCTTTCCCCCTTTTTTCTCTTCTTCTTTTCTCTCTTTTTTCTTTTTAAATACATTTTCTCATTTACTGGAAACAAGTATATTTAAATATATCAAGTATGTGATATATGCACTTTAAAGTAAATTCCTTTTTAAATTTATTTTTATATTTTATTTATTTATTTATTTATTCATTTCTATTTTGATGCTCAGGGGTTACTCCTTGGCTATTTGCTCAGATATCGCTCCTGGTTTGGGGGACCATATGGGATGCCAAGGGATCAAACTGCTGTCCATCTAAGGTCAGCATGTGCAAGGCAAACACCCTACTGCTTGCACCACTGCTCCGGCCCCAATTTATTTTTATTTTTTGCCACACCTGGTGGTGCTTGGGGTTGCTCCTGTCTCTGCACTCAGAAATAACTCCTGGCAGGCTCAGGGGACCATATGGAATGCCATGGATCAAAACTGGGACTGTCCCTGGGTCAGCTGCATTTAAGGCAAAAGTCCTACCACTGTGGTATAGCTCCAGCCCCTTAAAGTAAATTAAATTTAAAAAAGAATTGTTTACATTTGAGTGCTTCATCAATGATTCTATGTTTCTGGAAACGAATTCATATTTCAAATGCATACTCTAAAATAGGAAATTGAATGAACTGGTTTTTGAGCACTTTAACTTAACAAACTCTGCAAGTTTAGTAGCACGTCTCTTTAATTTTATTTTATTGAAACCTTTGTTACTTAAAAAAGGCTTCGGGGGGGAAAAAAAAGGCTTCATAGCTGGGTTTCAGACATTCAATAAATCAGGGCCAATCTCACCACTAGAGTCCACTTCCCTCCAACAATATTCCCAGACCACCCCTACTGCCCAGCTTGCCAGTATAACAGACCCAATTTAAGTTTACTAAATTAAAGTTTGGGTCTGTTGATTCCATTATTGTTGTCTTTGACGTGGATATATATTCTGTCCTCTTTTGACTCCACCAGTGCAGTTGAGACCCCTTGGCCCCTGGCCCCTATGCTTGCATATTTGTGTTACTTTTCCTCCACTCAATTTCTTTCCCTCTCCTTGCCATACTCTGGGACCAAGGATGTTTGAGCCAACTCCCATTGAAACCATTGCATTTCTTCATGCAGTTATTTAAAATACAGAAAATAGGTGATAAGATTCTTTATTTATCCTTGTCCTCTTTTTTTTTTTTTTTTTTTTTTTTGGTTTTTGGGCCACACCCGGTAATGCTCAGGGGTTACTCCTGGCTATGCGCTCAGAAGTCGCTCCTGGCTTGGGGGACCATATGGGACGCCGGGGGATCGAACCGTGGTCCGTCTCCTAGGCTAGCGCAGGTAAGGCAGGCACCTTACCTCCAGCGCCACCGCCCGGCCCCTATCCTTGTCCTCTTACTTACTTCATTCAACATCATCTATGTCGCAGCAAATTGCATGATTGCATAATTCTTTACATCTATATAATATTCCAATGCATATACGTACCACATACCACTTATCTGTTGCTGGACATCCAGGTTGATTCCAAGTCTTGGATATTGTACTGAGTGCATCATTTTGGATCCATTTCTTCAGTCCTGAAGATAGATACACAAAAGTGTAATTTCTGGGTCATATGGCAGCTCAATTTTGAGTTTATTGAGAATCCTCCAAAATGTTGCACTTTTAAATAGAACTGGGAGAAGTGAGCATTTTAGCATCTTCTTGACGTATATCACTTACTTTTCTTTCTCTGGTAATTATTGCCACAATATGCAGGATATTTTTGAGTTACAGGCTCCATAAGACCTACAGGACTCTATTTAAATTTCAATTTTATATTGAAACAGATTAAAATATAATATGTAGTGACAATTTTTATATGTGTATCCAATTTTATATATTATTGGGAGCATGAAACTAGTTTTTCTAGAAATGTGATCTTTTAAAAAAGTAAAATATCTAGTCAATTTTAATTTATTAATTAATTTATTAATTTATCTCTCTGTACAACAATGCTAATATATTGCCTTGTATGTGGCTGACTCAGGACGAACCTCAGTTTGATCCCATGTGTCCCAAATGGTCCCCCAAGCCAGGAGTGATTTCTGAGCATATATCCAGGAGTAACCCCTGAGCATCACTGGGTGTGGCCCAAAACAAAAAAAATACTAATGTTGTAGTTATGAAAATTGATAAAGCCCCTCACTCAAAGTAATATTAAAATCTTTTATAATGGAGACTTTAGGGTTTTCTAGGTAGAGTATCATGTCATCTGCAAACAGCGAGAGCTTGACTTCTTCCTTTCCTATCTGGATTCCCTTGATATCTTTTTTTGCCTAATCACTATAGCAAGTACTTCCAGTGCTATGTTGAATAGGAGTGGTGAGAACAGAGAGCCTTGTCTTGTGCCAGAAATTAGAGGAAAGGCTTTCAGTTTTTCTCCTTTGAGGACAATATTTGCCTCTGGCTTGTGGTAGATGGCCTTAACTATATTGAGAAAGGTTCCTTCCATTCCCATCTTGCTGAGAGTTTTGATCAAGAATGGGTGTTTGACCTTATCAAATGCTTTCTCTGCGTCTATTGATATGATCATGTGATTTCTATTTTTCTTGTTGTTGATGTTGTGTATGACGTTGATAGATTTATGGATGTCAAACCAACCTTGTATACCTGGGATGAAACCTACTTGATCGTAGTGGATGATCTTCTTAATGAGGCATTGAATCCTATTTGCCAGGATTTTGTTGAGGATCTTTGCGTCTGTATTCATCAGGGATATTGGTCTGTAATTTTCTTTTTTGTAGCATCTCTGTCTGGTTTAGGTATCAAGGTGATGTTGCCTTCATAAAAGCTATTTGGAAGTGTTTCCGTTTGTTCAATTTCATGAAAGAGTCTTGCCAGAATTGGTAGAAGTTCCTCTTGAAAGTTTTGAAAGAATTCATTAGTAAATCCGTCTGTGCCTGGACATTTGTTTTTGGGCAGACATTTGATTAATGTCTTAATTTCCTCAATAGTGATGGGTGTGTTTAGATATGCTACATCCTCTTCATTCAACAGTGAGAGATTATAAGAGTCCAAAAATTTATCCATTTCTTCCAGGTTTTCATTTTTAGTGGCATAGAGTTTCTCAAAGTAGTTTCTGATTACCCTTTGGATCTCTACCATATCAGTAGTGATCTCTGCTTTTTCATTCCTAATACGAGTTATCAAGTTACTCTCTCTCTTTCTTTGTTAGTTTTGCCAGTGGTCTAATGATACTCTAGCTAGAAAATCCTAAAGTCTCTATGAAAATGCTTCTAGAAACAATAGACTCATATAGCAAGGTGGCAGGCTACAAAATTAACACACAAAAATCAATGGCCTTTCTATACACCAATAGTAATAAGGAAGAAATAGACATTAAGAAAACCACCCCATTCACAATAGTGCCACACAAACTCAAATATCTTGGAATCAACTTTACTAAAAATGTGAAGGACCTATACAAAGAAAACTATAAAACTTGGCTCCAAGAAATAAGAGAGGATTTGCGGAAATGGAAGCACATACCCTGCTCATGGATTGGCAGGATTAACATCATTAAAATGGCAATACTCCCCAAAGCATTGTACAGATTTAATGTAATCTCTCTAAAGATACCCATGACATACTTCAAGAAGTGGATGAAGCACTTTAGAAATTCATTTGGAAAAATAAACACCCTAGAATAGCTAAAGCAATCATTGGGAAAAAGAATATGTGAGGCATTACCTTCCCCTAGTTTAAGCTGTACTACAAAGCAATAGTTATCAAAACAGCATGGTATTGGAATAAAGACAGGCCCTCAGATCAGTAGAATAGGCTTGAATACTCAGAATATCTTCCCCAGACATACAATCACCTAATTTTTGATAAAGGAGCAAGAAATCCTAAATGGAGCAAAGAAAGCCTCTTCAACAAGTGGTGTTGGCACAACTGGCTAGCCACTTACAAAAATTGAACTTAGACCCCCAGCTAACATCATGTATGAAGGTTAAATCCAAATGGATGAAAGACCTCGATAATAGACCCAAAATCATAAGATATCTAGAACAACACATAGGCAAAACACTCCAGGACATTGAGACTACTGGCTTCTTAAAAGAGGAAACTGCACTCTCCAAGCGATTGAAAGCAGAGATTAACAGATGAGAATATATTAAACTGAGAAGCTTCTGCACCTCAGAAGAAATAGCGCCCAGGATACAAGAGCCCCCACTGAGTGGGAGAAACTATTCTCCCAATAACCATCAGACAAGGGGCTAATCTCCAAAATGTACAAGGCACTGACAGAAATTTACAAGAAACAATCATCTAATCCCATCAAAAAATGGAGAGAAGAAATGAACAGACATTTTGACAAAGAAGAAATACAAATGGCCAAAAGACACATGAAAAAATGTTCCACATCACTAATCATCAGGGAGATGCAAATCAAAACAACTATGAGGTACCACCTCATAGATACCACCACAGAGATTGGCACACATCACAAAGAATGAGAACAAACAGTGTTGGCAGGGATGTGGAGAGAAAGGAACTCTTATCCACTGCTGGTGGGAATGCCGTCTAGTTCAATCTTTACAGAAAGCAATATGGAGATTCCTCCCAAAAACTGGAAATCGAGCTCCCATACGACCCACCTATACCACTCCTAGGAATATACCCTAAGAACATAAGAATACAATACAAAAATCCCTTCCTTCTACCTATATTCATTTCAGCACTCTTTACCATAGCAAGACTCTGGAAACAGCCAAGATACCCTTCAACAGATGAATGGCTAAAGAAGCTGTGGTACATATACACAATGGAATATTATGCAGCTGTCAGGAGAGATGAAGTCATGAAATTTTCCTATACATGGATGTACATGGAATCTAATATGCTGAGTGAAATAAGTCAGAGAGAGAGAGAGAAAGATACAGAATCGTCTCACTCATTTATGGGTTTTAAGAAAAATGAAAGACATTCTAGCAATAATAACTGTCACACACAAAAGCTGGAAGTTACAGCTCACCTCATGAAGCTCACCACAAACAGGGATGAGTTTAGTTAGAGAAATAACTACGTTTTGAACTATCCTAATAATGAGAATTTACGAGGGAAATAGAAAGCCTGTCTAGAGTACAGGCGGGGGTTGGGTGGGGAGGAGGGAGATTTGGGACATTGGTCATGGGAATTTTGCAGTGGTGATAGGTGGTGTTCTTTACATGACTGAATCCCAAACACAATCATTTTGTAAGTTGTTTAAATAAAAAAATAAAAATAATAAAAAAATCTTTCAATAATATCCAAGCAAACAACACCCATAAAAAAGCTGGAGTGGCCATACTAATATCAGATAATGCAAACTTTATACTCAGGAAGGTTGTAAGGGACAAAGATGGACATTTTATATTAATCAAGGGGTATATAGAGCAGGAAGAAATAACTCTCCTAAACATATATGCACCAAATGAGGGGCCAGCAAAATATTTAAAACAACTGTTGACAAATCTGAAAAACAATATCAATAACAACACAATAATTGTGGGGGACCTCAACACTGCTTTGTCAACACTGGATAGGTCAACAAGACTGAAACCCAACAAGAATATACTAGACCTGAGGAGAGAAATGGAAGAAAGAGGCCTAGTGGACATATATAGAACACTCCATCCCCAGAAAACTGGATACATATTCTTCTCCAATGTACATGGGACATTCTCCAGGATAGACTACATGCTGGCACATAAAACATACCTCCATAAGATCAAGAGGATAGAAATTTTGCAGACTACCTTCGCTGACCACAAGGCTCTGAAATTATTTGTGAACTCCAAAGGGACTCAGAAGAAACACTTTAACACCTGGAAGTTAAACAGCCTCATGCTCAATAACCAGTGGGTCCGAGATGAAATCAAGGAGGAAATAAAAAGGTTCCTGGAAACAAATGACAATAAAGACACAAACTATCAGAACTTATGGGACACAGCAAAAGCAGTACTGAGAGGAAAATTTATAGCTTTGCAAGCACACATCAGGAAGGAAGAAGGAGCTTACCTGAGTAGCTTAATGACACAGCTAATAGAACTAGAAAGTGCTCAACAAAAGGACCCAAAAATAGGAAGACAGAAGGAAATAACAAAGCTGAGAGCAGAAATCAACGAAGTGGAAACCCAAAAAACAATCCGAAAGATCAACGAAAGCAGAAGTTGGTTCTTTGAAAAAATAAACAAGATTGATAGGTCACTGGCAAACCTAACAAAGAAAGAGAGAGAGAGAAACTTGATAACTCGTATTAGGAATGAAAAAGGAGAGATCACTACTGATATGACAGAGATTCAAAGGGTAATCAGAAACTACTTTGAAAAACTCTATGCCACTAAAAATGAGAACCTGGAAGAAATGGATAAATTCTTGAACTCTTATAATCTTCCACGGTTGAAGGAAGAGGATGTAGCATATCTAAACACCCCCATCACCATTGATGTAATAAAAATGGTAATCAAAAGTCTACCCAAAAACAAAAGCCCAGGCCCAGATGGATTCACTAATGAATTCTTTCAAACTTTCCAAGAGGAACTACTACCAATCCTGGCAAGACTCTTTCATGAAATTGAACAAACGAAAACACTCCCAAACAGCTTTTATGAAGCCAACATCACCCTAATACCTAAACCAGACAGAGATGCTACGAAAAAAGATAATTACAGACCAATATCTCTGATGAATGCAGATGCAAAGATCCTCAACAAAATCCTGGCAAATAGGATTCAATACCTCATTAAGAAGATTATCCACTACGATCAAGTAGGTTTCATCCCAGGAATGCAAGGATGGTTTAACATCCGTAAGTCTATCAACATAATACACAACATCAACAACAAGAAAAATAAAAACCACATGATTATATCAATAGATGCAGAGAAAGCATTTGACAAGGTCCAACACCCATTCTTGATCAAAACTCTCAGCAAGATGGGAATGGAAGGAACCTTTCTCAATATAGTTAAGGCCATCTACCACAAGCCAGTGGCAAATATTATCCTCAATGGAGAAAAACTAAAAGCCTTCCCTCTAAATTCTGGCACAAGACAAGGCTGTCCTCTCTCACCACTCCAATTCAACATAGCACTGGAAGTACTTGCTATAGCGATTAGGCAAGAAAAAGATATCAAGGGAATCAAGATAGGAAAGGAAGAAGTCAAGCTCTCACTGTTTGCAGATGACATGATGCTCTACTTAGAAAACCCTAAAGACTCTACCAAAAAGCTTCTAGAAACAATAGACTCATATAGCAAGGTGGCAGGCTACAAAATTAACACACAGAAATCAATTGCCTTTCTATAAACCAATAGTAATAAGGAAGAAATGGACATTAAGAAAACAACCCCATTCACAATAGTGCCACACAAAATCAAATATCTTGGAATCAACTTGACTAAAAAAGTGAAGGACCTATACAAAGAAAACTATAAAAGTCTCCTCCAAGAAATAAGAGTGGACATGCGGAAATGGAAACACATACCCTGCTCATGGATTGGCAGGATTAACATCATCAAAATGGCAATACTCCCCAAGGCATTATACAGATTCAACGCTATCCCTCTAAAGATACCTACGACATTCTTCAAAGAAGTGGATCAGGCACTGTTGAAATTTGTTTGGAACAATAAACACCCTAGAATAGCTAAAGCAATCATTGGGAAAAAGAATATGGGAGGAATTACTTTCCCCAACTTTAAACTTTACTACAGAGCAATAGTTATCAAAACAGCATGGTATTGGAATAAGGACAGACCCTCAGATCAGTGGAATAGGCTTGAATACTCAGAAAATGCTCCCCAGACATACAATCACCTAATTTTTGATAAAGGAGCAGGAAATCCTAAATGGAGCAAGGAAAGCCTCTTCAACAAGTGGTGTTGGCAAAACTGGCTAGCCACTTGCAAAAAATTGAACTTAGACCCCCAGCTAACATCATGTACGAAGGTAAAATCCAAATGGATTAAAGACCTCGATATCAGACCCCAAACCATAAGATATATAGAACAACACATAGGCAAAACTCTCCAGGACATTTAGACTACAGGCATCTTCAAGGAGGAAACTGCACTCTCCAAGCAAGTGAAAGCAGAGATTAACAGATGGGAATATATTAAGTTGAGAAGCTTCTGCACCTCAAAGGAAACAGTGCCTAGGATACAAGAGCCACCCACTGAGTGGGAGAATCTATTCACCCAATACCCATCAGACAAGGGTCTAATCTCCAAAATATACAAGGCACTGACAGAAATTCACAAGAAAAAAACATCTAATCCCATCAAAAAATGGGGAGAAGAAATGAACAGACACTTTGACAAAGAAGAAATACAAATGGCCAAAATACACATGAAGAAATGCTCCACATCACTAATCATCAGGGAGATGCAAATCAAAACAACAATGAGATACCACCTCACACCACAGAGAATGGCACACATCACAAAGAATGAGAACAAACAGTGCTGGCGGGGATGTGGAGAGAAAGGAACCCTTATCCACTGCTGGTGGGAATGCCGTCTAGTTCAACCTTTATGGAAAGCAATATGGAGATTCCTCCAAAAACTGGAAATCGAGCTCCCATACGACCCAGCTATACCACTCCTAGGAATATACCCTAAGAACACAAAAATACAATACAAAAATCCCTTCCTTACACCTATATTCATTGCAGCACTATTTACCATAGCAAGACTCTGGAAACAACCAAGATGCCCTTCAACAGACGAATGGCTAAAGAAACTGTGGTACATATACACAATGGAATATTATGCAGCTGTCAGGAGAGATGAAGTCATGAAATTTTCCTATACATGGATGTACACAGAATCTATTATGCTGAGTGAAATAAGTCAGAGAGAGAGATAAAAAACGCAGAATGGTCTCACTCATCTATGGGTTTTAAGAAAAATGAAAGACATTCTTGCAATAATAAATTTCAGACACAAAAGAGAAAAGAGCTGGAAGTTCCAGCTCACCTCAGGAAGCTCACCACAAAGAATGATGAGTTTAGTTAGAGAAATAACTACATTTTGAACTGTCCTAATATTGAGAATGTATGAGGGAAAGGTAGAGCCTGATTAGAGTACAGGCAGGGGTTGGGTGAGGAGGAGGGAGATTTGGGACTTGGGTGATGGGAATGTCGCACTGGTGATGGGTGGTGTTTCTTTTATGACTGAAACCCAAACACAATCATGTATGTAATCAAGGTGTTTAAATAAAAGAAAATAAAATAAAAATTAAAAAAATCTTTTAATAATGAATAAATTCTAGTATGTGGACTCAATAATTTTATTTTACTTTGAGCCACTGTTTGTGATGATCATTTTTAAAATTGCAAATATCCATCGTAATTCAACATTAGGATATTTTACTATACTTATCAGAAAGAAAAAATGCATTGAATTACATTCTAATCCTTTTTTTTTTAATATTAAGAAGCAGCCTATATTGCAAGTTGCTGTTTGTTTAAAATTTCCTTTATAAGTTGAAGGATTTTAAGAAGAAATGTGCAAAGAAAAGGTCTCCCATATTTTTCAGTGTTTCTTCCGGAAAAAATAATGAATAAACTTAAAATTTTGACAATTATTTTAGCTAAAACAACAGTCTCTTAATTAGTATAAGAAACTTCAAGCATTTATGATCTTTTTTAGAAATTTATATATAGCTGTCTTGGTAAAAATAAAAAGTAATATTTTTTTCATTTGCTTCAGTTGAAAACCGTGGACTCTTCTTTTCCTAAATCCCTTTGTCAGAAATGTCTGAAAGCATCAAAAATATCTAGAGCCCTTTCAGTTTTTGCCACCACTGGTATCTTTCATTGTGATAGCTTTAGTTTCTAATAAACCATACAGAATGATTGCCATTATCTAGTTTTACCTTACACTCCCTATTTTACCAATACACTTTCAAAGCTAAATCTAGAGTTACTCTATTAAACTCCAAGTCATATTATATTATTTTACAGGTAAAAATATACTGCCTTTAAATTTCTCAGAAAAGAGCCAAAGACGTTACTTGACCTATTTTACAATATTTTTTTGGCTTTTATTTTTTTCTCACTGATTCATCGACTTGTATAATTTTTCTTCCTGGAAAAAGCCAGCAATGTTGTTTTTTTCTAATTTGGCATCAGTTCAAAGAAGTCATTGTTGTTATTGGCTTCCTTTAACATTAAACTCATTTTTGTTGCTTACATTTCTTTTAGTCATTTAATTGATATGAATAAATAATAAAGAGTTTTATAACATCTTGTTAAAATATATTCCACTCTATCAGTATAGCATCATACTCTCATACTAAATTTTAGTATCTTAAATAAATCATGGGAGATTCCTAAAATAGCATTATTATTATCAAGAATACTTACTACTTACTACTATTGCATATTTAAATTATTAGGAAGTTCTATATTTTATTATTTACATTATAATTGGAATAACAGATTCCTTCAGTAGATATTATATGACATTATAACAAATTTTGTTATATTATAAAAGCGATTTTAAAATCATGTTTTAAAGAAAAATTTTATGTAAATATAAAATTTAAAATAGTTACCTATACTCAAAGATTTTAAAAAGAAAACACCTGTAAATAAAATGGGAGATTCAAACATAATCTGTAAAAATTTTACTGTTTTTTCTTATTTAAGGATGTAGTGGTATAATTTTTGTTATCTCCCTAATTTCTCTCCTGTCTTACAATATGGCTGGTCATCTGATAATGCAGCAGGTTCCAGAATCTGTAAGAGATCTTTCTTTGCTATATAAATTACTGTCCAAATTTCAGCTAGTCTAGATTTAAATGATTCTTTGTGTGTAAATCATACTTTGATCTCATAATTATATACACATTACTATTATATTGAATTAATTTTATACTGCATTTATATTATTCTGTTTATTTATATTACATTGCAATAATCATTGTATTATGTTTGTTATGTTATTTTTGTTATGTTTTTTATATTATTTATGTTATGTTGGTTATGTTATGTTACGTTAATCTTAGCAATGAAAGATTGTATTCTTTTACTAGGCTAGATATATTTCTTTTTGACAAGTTATTTGACCAATCCAAGTTTCCATATATGTAAAGGCTGGAATTTTATTCTGTATTCAGCTATTCTGAATGAGTGACAAGTTAAGAGCCTAAGGATGCTTTTAAAGTATAAAAACAATTTTTGTACATAATAAACTAAAAAAATAAAATGATACACCTTTGTATAACAATGTATAAATGAGGAAGAATGAAAACTAACTCATAAATATTTAAAATAATTTGAGCAAAAATGAGAAAAATCTTCTCCCTTGTCTTAAGATCTAGAACATTCATAATATACAAATTTAATAAACTAGGTTTAGATGTTAATGTCACTAAATCAATATAATATTAATAAAATTATTCTTATTACTGTTGTTTTTGTTATAGTGCTGTTATTTTTGGGGCTCACATACCAGACAGGAATAAGAATTTACTCCTGGCTCTATATTCATTATTCACTTCTGGTAGTCTTTAGAAACCATATATGGTGTAGCAGATTAAATTTAGATTGACTGTATGCAAGGCAAGAGCCCTACCTACTGTACTATCAGTCCTGAACAACTTAAATCATTTTAAAATATTTAATTTAGGGGTCAGAGAAATATATAGTAGATAAGGTACTGCATTATATGGAGCAAACCCTGATTCCATCTTCAGTACCCCCTATAATCCCGACCCCACTAAGAGGAATTCCTGAGTGCAGAAGCAAGAGTAAGCTCAAAGCACAAGTGGGTGTTTCCTCCAAAAATAAATAAAGTATTAAAAAATCCCCAGTTTTAAACACGTCTAAAAAAATGAACAAAATGAACAAAAGAAGCTATTTGTTGAGTTGCTTGATGTGAATATATTGTCAATGTTAAAAAAATAAGATATATATATAAGTAAATTTAGTTATAAATTATCTTGAAAATTATTTTAGAAAATAAATCCTTCTCATTTCATAACATATTTTCAAAAATACTACGCTGTCTAGAATCTTTTGAAGATTTCAATTAATTTGAAAATTAAATTTATTTGAAAATTAAATCAAAGTGTAGAGAAACCATCACAGGCCTAATATATTTGAAGATAGATGCCTATTATTCTTTTATTTTTTAAATTGTAAAAATTAAAGATAAAAACAAATGAAATGTTGTAATACAAGAAGTCAATCACCAATAGAGTAAACACTTTATAAAATGTTTTATTTGTGGCTGGATGGACAATATGGAACATAGGGCCCTTCACTGAAAGCAACCTGATGAACTTAGGCACCTCAATTTGAACTCTGGGACCTCATGTACTACCCAGAGCACTGTAAGGTATTATTCTTGAGCAGTGTCAGGAGTAATCTCTGAGCACTATGAAATGTGAACGTCCCCACAAAAAAACTTAATTTTGCCATTACAGGCATATCTTAATAAGATGGCCTTTATTAAATATTCATATTCTTTGCATCCCAACTAAAAACTAGTTTCTCAAAATTTCACAGTTTTACCTTAGCATCTTTTCTAATTATATATTTTTTCTGAAATATCTTTTCGCAGTCCCTCTTAAAACTTTTGCTCAGGTTTTAGTTTTAAAGATTCCCAATCCTCTGCTAATTGAAAACTGTGTGTTATGCTTGAATAATTTTCTCTAATTGACTTTCTTACTTAACACATGCATTTGCATTATGTATTATTTAATGCATTATTTTCTCATAAAATCTGTGGATTCCTTAAAATCAGGAATTATTTGCTTTTATTCATCAATCAATTCAGTGTCTAAAAATTTTCAGACTTATACAAGATAGTTAATAAATATTAATTGAATAAATAAATGAATCACTGATGCTTTTAATTGATTTTCCCATTGACTCCCTTTAATTACATATTGAATCATATTATAAATTCAATAAAAAAAAGTCTAACTCCAAAATACTAATATCTATTTTAGGGACATTCTACTCAAAATAATGAATTGTGTCTTCAAAGAATTCAATCAGTTGGTTTGTCAATGCAAAAGCAATACACGATAATAAATAAATACAATAAATAAATACAATATTTATCTACATGATTCATTCTTGAATATGTCCAAATTAAGAATTTGTTGATTGTCCTGAAACAAATAAATTTAAGATTGCTAAAATAATTAATTTATTATTTATTAATTCAGTTAAACAGAATATTCTTCACTGTTGAAACAGGAATACGTTATTTACATCTGAAAATTATAGTTTAATTTTTGCAATTATTATAAATTATAGTTTATTAGTATTTTTAATGTGGTAAATATATTTTGAAGGGATGTGAACTTATACTCCAGAATATAGTCCTATGGACCAATATCATTGCAACTGAAATATACTACATGAGGTACTTTGAGGTTGGCCCTGAGTTGTTTTGAGCACAAAGACAAGAGTAAGCCCAGAGCACCGAAAAAAGAGGGGAAACAAACTAAGTACACCTACTTTGCATCCAAAATAAGCTTTTTTTTTTTGGTTTTTGGGCCACACCCGTTTGATGCTCAGGGGTTACTACTGGCTATGAGCTCAGAAATCGCCCCTGGCTTGGGGAGACCATATGGGACGCCGGGGGATCGAACCGCGGTCCTTCCTACGCTAGCGCTTGTAAGGCAGACACCTTACCTCCAGCGCCACCTTCCTGGCCCCCCAAATTAAGCTTTTTGTAACATCAGGATATTGTTTTGTTTTGACTTTGTCTGCATGTATTCCGTAAAGAATTCTTGTCTATTATTAAATATATGAATTGCAAATATGTCCTCCCGTTAGCCAAGTTACTAAACTTATATATTTATTCTTTTTACATTGTGATTTGGAAAACGAAAGTTTAAAATTTTGATGTTGATATTGTATAACATTTTCTTCACCTCTATTTTCTTTTTTCTATATTTCTCTTTCCTTCCTTCCTTCCTTCCTTCCTTCCTTCCTTCCTTCCTTCCTTCCTTCCTTCCTTCCTTCCTTCCTCTCTCTCTCTCTCTCTCTCTCTCTCTCTCTCTCTCTTTCTTTCTTCTTTCTTTCTTTCTTTCTTTCTTTCTTTCTTTCTTTCTTTCTTTCTTTCTTTCTTTCTTTCTTTCTTTCTTTCTTTCTTTCTTTCTTTCTTTCTTTCTTTCTTTCTTTCTTTCTTTCTTCCTCTCTCATTCGTTCTTTCCTTCCTCCTTCCTTCCCCTTCCTTCCTTCCTTCCTTCCTTCCTTCCTTCCTTCCTTCCTTCCTTCCTTCCTTCCTTCCTTCCTTCCTTCCTTCCTTCCTTCCTTCCTTCCTTCCTTCCTTCCTTCCTTCCTTCCTTCCTTCCTTCCTTCCTTCCTTCCTCCTTCCTTTTTTGTTGCCACATTCAGCAAGGCCTATGAATTAACCCTGGTTCTGTGCTTAGAGGACCTTATAGGGTGCCAGTGATTGAACCCGGTTGACACACGAAAGGCAAACACCTGATTACCAACTGTACCTTTGCTGCAGTACTATCACTCTAGTCCCAAACTTCATTTGTTCGATTCTTATTTTGTCAAGTAGAAATTTGTGATTTTAGTTTTATAAGGTGGTAAACAAAATTCTTAATATTTTCTCATTTTAAATATTTACAAACTAACCATATTATTATAAGTTTTAATGTCATTTGTAGCTCACTTATGTCCAATTTCATGTTGAATAAAATTCAAAGAAATGCACATTTTCTTGTTACAAAAGTAGTAGATTAAATCTTTTTTATTTCAGTAGTATATGGTAGGCAGTTAACTCATTATATTTCTAAGCTGACAGTGCTCTATGAAATCTAGACTTGCTGGGTTAATGCCTTTTGATAATGCAGTAGTTATTATCAATTGCTGAAGGTTGTAATTTATCTGGGCCCAAACATCAACAACATTTGTGTAGGTCTTTCAGGAATTTAAAAGTTTCTAAAGGAATTCATTTGTAATATTTAACTTACCATTTTTCTTAAGCTAAAACTCTATAAAAAAAATTCAGGTTTGAATTTCCATTGTTAAAATGTGAAAATCAAACAGTTGATAAACAAAATGTCAAAGAGCTTTACATAATTTTCACCTCACTGTGCCAGTAGTTACAGGAATAGCATACTGTGCTATTTAACATGTCGCTTCTTTTATTTTCTTTACCTTTTGATTCTTTATTGATTTTTGTTTATATATATTATATTTCCAATCAGCACTAAGACTAAAAAATTATACTATATTTTCCTTTATAATTACAACCACTCCATGTTGATATACCTAACCTCTGCACCTTTAGTCTCTTTAACTTAATTATCTTACCTATCATTTTATTAGACCTTTTAACAGATACATTTCCTAGGATTTTGAATGTGTTTCTACCTAATTATCCTAATTAATGGCACCTAATTTAGGTATTCTTATTTTCCTATACCTATGAGTGTCATTATTTCTCCATTACTTTCTAATGAGTAAATATTATTTTCTATCATTAAAAAAGGAACCTGTAAATTTTTTTCAAAAAATAGGTAGAGACAAATGGTCTCTTTTACCAAGTCCATCTGATTGTTGAGATTTCTGACAAATCTGAATAATATATAACCAAATTAAGTGAGAGCTGACCAAATAACCATTATTCTTAGAATCTTAGACCATTAGAATTCCAGGGCTTACTACTGGTTATGGGCTCAGAAATTGCTCCTGGCTTGCAGGACCACATGGGATGCTGGGGGATGGAACTGTGGTTGTTTCTAGGCTAGCATGGGCAAGGCAGACACCTTACCACTTGTGTCACTGCTCTAGCCCCTCAACTATATATTTTTATATATAATTACATTATATAATTAATTATATTATATTCAATAAATAGGGAATATGATACTTTTCCCCCTACTTACTAATTAAACTTTAGATATTTTTTGTTGCCAATTATTCATTTAATATGAGTAAATCTCTGGCTAGAGCAGTGGTGCAAGCGGTAATGCATTTGCCTTGCACATGCAAACCTAGGACAGACCGCGGTTTAATCCTCCGGTGTCCCATATGATCCTCCAAGCTAGGAGCTATTTCTCAGTGCATAGGAGTAACCCCTGAGCATCAAAAAGGTGTGCCCCCCCAAAAAAACATAAAACAAAAAAAAATCCCAAAATTATGATTAAATGTTTTTGCATAATAATTTATTACATACAATATTGTTTCAGCATTTATAAAGTGTCACTACTTAAATATTCTTTTTGAGTAATCTTAATTGACAATATTTTATGTATGCTTTATCTAATTTGAAAATAAGAGCATAGAGATAAAATGAGAGCAGTAAGAGAAAATAAAAGCATCACAATATTTTTTAGAAAAATTAAGAGCAAATTAAATCAAGGCAACATAATTTGTCAAGCACTGCTACTTATATTTAGTTTATAATAGTTTCAACATGAATAGGATGGAGGAACAAAATACTAATAGAAACATTTCTATCAACTGTTTTTCATTTGAATTACAGTGAAATTAACTTAACTTTTCATAAATTATTGTGGAGTGTTTTGTTATATTTTACTATATTATAAATTTCCAGATTTATAAGTTTATCATGACATAATTTGGCTAATACAATGCCACAAATTTGTGGGTATATAGGGTAAGGTATACCAAGGCTATAACCAACAATTTTCACGAGATACATGAATACATTCACCCTAACCTCTAGTATAAATGCTTGCTCTGCTGGATGATCTTTACTTTCAACTATATCATATATTTATATATATAAACAGAAGATATATATATATATATCTTCTGTTTATTTTCTTTTGGAGCCACACCGGTGATGCTCAGGGGTTACTTCTGGCTATGGGCTCAGAAATTGCTCCTGGCTTGGGGGACCATATGGGATGCTAGGGGATTGAACCTTGGTTGATCCTAGACTAGCATGGACAAGGCAGACAACTTACTATTTGCTTCATTTCTCTGGCCCCTCAACTATATATTTTTATAAATTATATAAAATTATATTATTTTTAATGTGGATAGGGTGCATGCATGTATTCAGAAGTTACTACTGGATCTGTGCTTAGGGATCCTGTCTGCTGTTTCTCAAAGGACTTTATGTTATTCCAGGTTTGGGCCAACATAGTTGCATGCAAGGACTCACAATTAGTTTATATCATGAAAATGTATCAGAGAATTTTCAAAGTATACAATTAATAATACTTCAAGGAGAAAAGAAAATTTAAGTTCAAGATCCACCATTAGAAGCTGATTTAAAAGCATTTTAATATCTTACTTTTATAGGCACCATGATTTACAATGCCATAATGATAGGATTACTTAGATACAGTGTTCAAAAACTAATCCTACATCAGTGTATCTTTTTCTCTCTGCCATTATCTTAGAGTCCCTCCCAGCCACAAAAGCCCTCTACCCTTGATGAGCTTAGTTCTGTAGACAAATTTTTAGGTTCTGCTTTCTTTAGTTATTTGTTATTCACATGCTATTTTAATCTATATGGTACATATGACTAATGTTTACATAAAATTACCCACAAAAATAACTAAAGTTGAAGGTTCATTTAAAATTTGAATTCCATAAAATAATAACACAGAAGGTAGAGCATTGGCTTTGGGTGCAACTGGTCCAGATTTGATACCTGGTATCCCTTATAGGCCCCAAAGTCTGCCAAGTTTAATTAATGAACATAGAGCCAGAAATAATACCTGAGCGTTTCCAGGTGTGGTACAAAATAACAAACAAAAACACTGAATCACAAAGCAATGTTTAGAACTTTTTTTTTAAATACTTCTTTAGACATTAGTTTAAATGAATTAGGGATGTAATTTTATTAAGAAGTTGACCTTTGTGTCCTAAGAGATGTCACTCAGTGATAGAGAATTTATATATGTGATGCCCTGGGCTCAGCACAGTTTATTCATAATATTTTCTGTGTATCACTTAGATTTCAGTTTAAATATAATTTTCTCAGGGAAACAATTTCCAAAACAGAAATAGACTATCAATTTTCAAGTTATAGTTTCACACTTTTTCACACTACATAGTAAACACAATGAGAGAGAAAAGAGTTACTTATCTTTTGAGTAAACACATCTTTTAAGTAGACTGATTTTTATCTTTTTAGTGGATAGGTACACAATAGGAACACATTCACATATATATGTATATATATATGAAATATATAATAAAACTTATATGTAAAACTCTCACCATTGATTAATTATACATGAGTACCTATGAGAGGCAAAAACATATTTGGTGCAAAAATATGATTAACCAACATTCACATCACACTTTATGAACCAGACACAATTCTTAGATCTGTGCAATTGTCAGTTCAATCTGGACTAGAGAAAGTACATGAAAAAGTCATCATAGATCTAATGAGTTAGACTTGTGCCAGACTTAAACATAGAGAATCTGGTTCTAACATACTAGTTTTGTTTCAACATCTTTGGAATAAATAAAAATCTTTGATTTTCTTTCTTTTTTTTTCATTTTTATTTGGACCAAAATGGATTACAAATCTTTCAAAGTAATATTTTAGGTACATAGCGACATTAAATAAGGGGCATTCCCACCAGCAATGTTGTCCTCCTTCCACCCCTGATCCCAACATGCATCCCATATCCCACTTCTTTGTCCCCCGGACTGCTTGTCTAAGCGGTCCCCTCTGTGTCTAGCTTGTTATAGATTGGGTATCGATTCTGTTGTCCTTGGCTTTGGATTTGGTATTTAAGTCTGATCATTTTTTTTATCTCTACTTAATGTTCATACGACTGTTTGGTCTTTGGGTACCCTCCATTATTTCTCCCTCCATTTGAGAGGCAGAACAAGATGGTTCAAGTTATGTGTTTGTGTTTAAAGGAAAGAAAAAACAATAAAACGGAGCAAAAATCAAACAAGCAGAAAATGGGAGGAGTCCTTCCTTCTAGAAACTATAATTATCAATTTAAGAGAAGAAAGGGAAAAAAGAAAGAAAAACATAACAATACAAAAAAAGTAAATCAAACAAAAGCACCACAGCAATATAGACAACAACCACTCAATAACCACAGTGCTGAAATAAAAACAAAACAAAGCACAAAAAAAACAACAAACAATAACAAAACTAAAAAAAATAATTTGTGTTTCTCTTTTTTTTCTTGCATATGCAAGATGTGATTTTCATCACGGTAGCATAAATCTTCCCTCGCTGTTCTTTAAAATATTAGCTTCAGGGTATAAATGATACCTCCACTTCTCAATATTTGAAGTTTTTATTAATTCAATGAATATATTAAATTAAAGAATCTAAATTTTTTTATTTGTATGCAATTCTAGTATTTTAAAATTATAGTTTTTCTACAGTCTCCATCTAAATGGATTTTATGTTAGCACATTGTTTAAGAGTGTTGTTGCACTGGTGAAGGCGGGTTTTCTTTACATGACTGAAACCCAACCACAATCATGTTTATAATCAAGGTGTTAATTAAAATATTAAATATTAAATTATATTAATATAATTAAAATTAATATTAAAAGATATTAATTTAAAAGCAGAGTGTTGATAAAGTTTAAAAGTACTCTTTGTTGTTTTAATTAGAATTTTATTTTAGGAAGTAATATTCGAAGGACGTATTATACTAAACAATTTAAATTAATTATTAAATTATTTTTAAAATTATTAATTAAATTTTATTTTAAATAATTTTAAAATATTTAATTTTAAGAAAAATTGAAGACATTACTGTAATAAGATCCTGAAACAAAGTTAAGAGCTTGAAGGGCTGCAAGGACCAGCTCACAATTTGAAGCTCCCCACAGAGAGTGGTGAAAGTTGATAGAGAAATAACTACACTAACATCTAGCATGACAATGTTAAAGAATGAGAGAAGTAGAATGCCTATCGCGATTACAGGCAAGGGGGTGGGAGGCAGGGGGCATTTTTGGTATGAAGGTTTCACTGATAAAGGGGGTATTCTGTTTATGACTGAAACCCAACTACAAACATGCTTGTAATCATAGTGCTTTAATAAAGATTTATATAAAAAATAAAACTCACTGGCAAAAAAAGAAGGCCCTGGGGTACCAGACATCACACCTATGGTAATATCTATTGATTCCTTGTACCTCTTTGTATAATTATAAGTCTGTTTATCTAATGGCATTCTCTAATGGAATATTTATTCAACTATTGATTAATAATTAAATTTTATATCTACATTGATAGATATAGAAATATGCTTTTCTGTCCATCAAACAGTATGTCTTTCACACATATTTTTCTTTGGAAATTCTCACCTGTTTTATAATTTTAGATTAGAAGTGGAGCATAATACAAATGAGTATAGATTTTTGGATTTAGGAAGACTGGAGGTTTAAATCCATCTCTTTCACATCACACTATGTTGAGTATGACCTATTGATGATAAGGATAATTTTCAGTACTTTTCTAGCTCCATTTTGTTATCAAGACTTATAGAGCTATAGGATTAAGGGAGGAGGTTGGAAAATAAATAGACATTGCAAATAAAGGATGAAGTGTTCAAAGAAAACATGTATATACTATATAATATTTCTATGATTTCAAATTGTCTTTTCAATTGACTCATTTTTATGAATATGATTAGGAATATATGATATTATGTATGGTCTAGACATGTTTCTATGATGGATAATTACAAAATAATGTATTTATATTTATAAAATATTCATAAAATATAAAAAATAATTATTGATATATTTTTGCTGTAATTTCAAAAGAAGTACAATTAGAAGCAACTATTTTCTTATTTTTCAATAAGATAATTTAGATTATCTCATTATCTAAATGAGTTAATGTAGATAGTTATCTAAATTTACCAAATTCCTCTAAGTTGCAACTAGCATAGTTTGGGATGATTCTGATTTAAATATATTATATTAATGATATTATATTATATTTTTATTAGCTTATATTAGGTAATAACTTTTTTGTCTATATGCAACTTCATAATCCTCATTAGTATTTAGACTATAAAGGATTCTGTTTTCTTTGATTTTGAATAGATAAATCGTTTTCTGAATTCTAACATCATTTTCTCATTTTTGAAAAGGTCTTTATGAAACAAATACACTAAAGATGTACAATGTTTCATCACCACCTAGGTCTCTAGTTTGGGACCATTCATGGAAGTGCTGGTTCCACCATTTATCAGTTTAGTACCTTCATTAGTGTCAGGTTTTTCATTTGACAAGATAATTGTAATAAAGTCTATATTATAGATCTTTGCAGGATAAAATGTATTAACTACCATAAGTACTTAATCTATTAATTATATGTATTAACTAAGTGCTTAAGAGAGATATGAGTACTGTAAATATGGTAATTTCTATATGTGCTAGATAACAATATTTTAATTATTATTATTTAATTTTAAAACTATATATTTATGTATTGAATTAATATGGAATATAAAAATCAAACAATTGTTTGTTATTTCCTTGTAAAGATGACTATAAACTAATGAGGAATATAGAATATTGAGATACTTTAAGGCAGCCAATAATTCATGGAAAAATATATCTGCACTGATAAGAATTTCACACATTAATTTTTCATGCAATGTTATTAGCATTTTTAATTAAATGTGCTTTATCTAATGATAATATTTTTTAGATTTATTTGTTAGGAAATATTTTTTGTATAAAATCCATAATCTTGTATGCTTTTATTTCTTCCATTTCTTGAGAAGGAGAGTAGGGTTGAAAGCCAAAGGATTACTTCTGGCTCTGCACTCAGAGATTACTCCTGGCAGGTTTCAGGGGACTCTATGAGTTGCTGTGGAACTGGGATCAGCATTATCTGCTGTACTATTTCTCCAGCTATGTGTGTGTCTTTATAGGTCACATAGCTGAATATTTATGGGAGCGTTTAAGAAAAAAATGCATAGATGAAAGTGATTATGTGATTTTAGATTTTTTAAATTGGACTCACGTTACACCCTAATTCCAAAGATGTCATCTTAATAATAAGGAAAATCGTATCTGAAGGGGTAAAGTTCTCTTTTTAAGACTAACAATTTATATTTAAATAAAATACAATTATGCATTTCATTCACTATTTAACTAAGGATATATTAAAAGAGAAATTTATTCAAAGAAGATTTTCCTTCTCTAAGATTCCTTTAGAAATGTACGTCTCCCTTTTATAACCTTCTATCTTTGCTGGAGATTAAGGTATGCTAAGATTTGTAGCATCAGCTCTGCAGTAAACTGAACTTATTTAAAATTAAGCTTTAATCAACTCACAGTTTTGACATTAAACACTAGTGTGTGATTCGACATACTTTCAATTAGTTAACACTGACATAATAGAGACAGTTCAAATTCATTATAACTAAAATATTTTGCATATCACAATGCACAAGTAAACCATTTACAAGTTGAATTACTTTATTGCTATGGTCTCACTATTTGCAATAGTGAAATATATATATTTTTTATTATTTTTAGAAATATATTTTCATTAAAATATTAGCAATAAAAAGTTAGGTACATTTCTTCTAGTTAGATTAATATAGCATGCTTATTATTAAAATTTACTTATTCAATGTGCAATTGTTTTTTTGATTTTCTACCTTTTACTATTTAAATTCAGATTCTTATATTATGAAGATCATTTATTTATAGTTTGCTAATTAGCTCAAAATAACTAAAATAATAAAAATTACTATTATTCTTAAAACATTAAAAATAAAATCAGAAAAAGTATTATGTATATCTACTGTGTATTTAGTAAATAATAATATGTGTATATGTCTAAATATCAGTAAAAGGAAAAATCAATAGAAATTTAAAAGACAAAACATTATGATAAAAAATGACCTATAAGATATATAACATTCAATAAGTGTTAGACAGCTCTATGATAAACCTAATCAAAACTTAATGAGAAATAAGCATGTGCATACGCATGATGGACTATTTGAACATATGTAAATATATCATAAATTGAAATATCAAAAATGATAAATTTAATGTGTGCTATTTACATAAGCCATCTAAAAGGCTTAATATTCCTATACAAAACATATTATATGTATCTGTGTATAGTTTCAAATAATGGGGAAATTTTATTAAAATTTAGCAATTACCTAAATGAAGTATTAAGCCTATCTAATATCAGAATCAGTTCACCATAAGTAACAATCTCAAACACAATATGATTGAGTAAACAAAATCAATGTAGAACAAGTTTATTCTTATAGAGAAACCATTTGAAAATTAAAGCATTTAATATATATATATATATGTCAGAAAAGAGATGGGAATCCAGTTTTAAGTTATGCAATGCATCTAAATTATTGAAAATAGTGAACGCAATCATATTAAACTTATTTTTGTTTTTGTTTTTGGGCCACACTGGTGACACTCAGGGTTTACTCCTGACTCTGTGCTCAGAAGTTGCTCCTGGCAGGCTGGGTGGACCATATGGGATGCCCGGGATCGAACCTGGGTCCAACCCAGGTTGTCTGCATGAAAAGAAATTTCTCTATTGATGTGCTATCACTCTGGCCCCTAAACTTATTTTTAATGCGGAAACTTATTTAAGCATTCATCCTTAGTAACTAGGTTTAAGCAAGTAGAACTCATCTTCAGAGAGTAGAGAAGGTAGAGAGTAGAGAAGAAAGAAATAGGAAAAACAACATATAAGGAGATATTAAATATTGGTTCTTTGAGTATAGTAAATGAAACACAACTTACAGTTAGAGAGTTAATACAAAAGTCACTGTTTTGCTCATAAGCACTGCAGTGATCCCAGAGCATTACTATCTATGCGTCGATTAAAATCTCTATAGTAAGGCCCATGTGTTCTATGCTTCCTCAGAAATGGCGCCTTTGTCCCTAAAGCAGGGCAACGGCAGAGAAATAATTCACAAGCAGTCAGTTAAAGTTTCATGGGTGTCAGTTTGCTTTTATTTCATGGCCCTATCCGCCATATACTTTACTCACATCTATTTTCTCTGGTAAGCTTTTTGCTGCACCCCCTCCCTTTTGCTTCTCTCTCCTTGCCTTCCCTCAGCTAGACTTTTTTTTTTAAATTCTTTTTCAGAGCAGTTACTTTATTGATGTATATGAATTCTTTCACAAGTGTTATAGGTATACACAATTTTTTCAAGTATTTTTTATTGTGACCAAAGTGCATTACTGCATCATTTATGGTACATAGTGACAATGAATGAGGGGCACTCCCACCACCAGTGCTGTCCCCCCTCCACCCCTGTTCCCAGCCTATATCCCATATCTCCCTCCTTTACTCCCCAGAAGGCTAGTGCAACTGGTCTCCACTTTACAGTTTGTTATAGATTGAGCATCCATTCCACCATCATTGGAGATATAAAGGATAAAAAAAGGGAGAAAAAATCGGTAACAACTACCAAAAAAAGAAAGAGGAGAGAAAAAAAGAAAGAGAGAGAAAGAAAGAAAGAAAGAAAGAAAGAAAGAAAGAAAGAAAGAAAGAAAGAAAGAAAGAAAGAAAGAAAGAAAGAAAGAAAGAAAGAAAGAAAGAAAGAAAGAAAGAAAGAAGAAAGAAAGAAAGAAGAAAGAAAAGAAAGAAAGAAAGAAAGAAAGAAAGAAAGAAAGAAAGAAAGAAAGAAAGAAAGAAAGAAAGAAAGAAAGAAAGAAAGAAAGAAAGAAAGAAAGAAAGAAAGAAAGAAAGAAAGAAAGAAAGAAAGAAAGAAGAAAGAAAAAAAGAAAAAGAACTAACTTGGACAACAGAGACTGAGCAGAACCTTTGGATCCATAATATCTTAGACTCCGGCTTAGGGACTGAACGAAAACAGGGAGCAAGTGTTACAGAAGACTGAACACCACAACAATGATGGATAGGAACCTCTATCCTAGACCCTGACCTATGATGACTGAGCAAATACCAAGATTGCTAGCTACAGTGGCTTGATTTTCTCATACACAACTGAGAGGAAAGTTTCCTGGCACCACCAAAAAAAAGCCTTTGTAATGGGGTAATGAGTATTTATGGAGCCAGGATTTGATCCCATGATGGTTTGTTTCAAGGAGAGAGAAACCCTGAATCTCTTAGACCATGGGAATTCCCTTTCTTCCCCAATGCTTACTGTGCCTATGGAAAAAAAAAAAAAAAGTGGAGGGAACGCCAAACCCTGCCAGCTCCAGCACCCCTACTTTTTCTTGTTTTGGTTTGATTTGTTAGTTTTTGACATTATTTTCCTTCTCTTTTTTCTTCCAGCTAGACTATTTTATTCTTTCTTTAAAACAACCCATTGGTCTGATCTTCCAGATAGGACTAACATCTTAAAAGAAAGTTTAGGTAAAAGGGCATTAGGAAAAGAGCTACAGCTAGGTATTGTCTTTCTGATCCCCAAAAGAAATAAAACAAACTTGTTTAAAACAGTTTATTTTTAATTTAAGAGGTCCAGCCCAAAGATCTGCATGGTAGAGCCCTAGTTTGATCCTGTGTGATTCTTTGAACACTATCAGAAACAACCGACAGAACTGGTAGTCTGAATGCAGCTGAGTATTGTTCAAAACACACACACACACACATAAAAGCAAAGCTGTAATAGATAAACATAGTATAAATCATACAATAGTGTTTGAAACTTAGTATAAAAGCATTTGAAAATAACAGTATGTGAAATGTTTAAGATCTCTACTTAAATAAAAAATGATAAAAACTATATCAAAAGAACTGGAGAGATTAAATTAAGGAAAATTATCACCTTGCATGAAGCAAGGTTCAGTTCGATCCACAGCATATCATATGGTTTCCAGAGAAACACCAAGAGTGATAGATGACAAAGTTATAAGTTAAGAGCATAGCTGGGTGTTGCCAAATAAAAGATAAATAAAAAGATAGATAGACACAGTCATATAGATAGAGAGATTGATAGATGCTATTAGTGAGAGATAGATAATATATAGATATAATAATACTAATTTTAATAAAAAGTAATTATATTAATTAAATAAACATAACTATAATAGCATACTTGGATACATTTCAAACCATTAAGCTTTTCTTTGTTTTACCCTAGCCACAAATATTTTAATGATTAAATTTCCTAAAAAATTATAAAATAGTTTATTCTTATGTTTTATAAATTATTTCAGAGGCAAATGCAGATGAAAAAGCCACATGATTTAATGTGTTGTTATGATTTTTTTTTCAGCCACAATCATTCCTGTAGTTAGACGAAAAAAAGACCTTGTAGGCTAACTCACATATAAGCACACCATATGAAATCTTTAAAACAAAAGCAAATCTAGAAGGAGGTATATAATATGTATAGCAATGCAGTACATGGCAATGTAGTACATGGCAAAATTTCTCTTTCTGGTAAAATATTTATGTTTACTTGGAAGTATGATAGCTCTCAATTTCCAAATAGAGAGCACTGAAATCTAATAGGATTCTATATAACTACCACCAATGGTGTTAATGATTAATGAGATTATAAAAGATATATGATCAATGTGATTAATGAGATTATAAAAGATAATTAAAGCACCTCAAACAACCGTTGGCATAACACATTTCTTCTTCCTCCTCTTCATCAGCCTACTTCTACTCCCCCTTGTCTTTTTTTATAGTGTTTAGTTTGAGGAATTTATCTTTTGATCTTTATGACAGAAATAGGGTTACTACGTTAAGTGATTAGAAAAAGGCAAAAATGATGTCTATATCATGACGAGGAAATAAACAACAGTTTTTTAGAGCCAATGCAGTGTATAGGTGTTTATCAAAAAGAGATTAAATCTATGTGCTGAAAAATGACTTATTAATGACAGAGAAAACAACTTTCTAGTGTTGAGAATTCTTTTAAAACAATACAGTCTACTTTTCTATATATAAAAAGCCTATAATAAGGACAATTATTATTCCTGGTATAAATAAAGTGTGTCTTAAATATTGTCAAACTGGAATTGTCTCATTGGATAAAATACATAAATAAAAATTTAGAAATTTAAAGGACAATAAGGGAACATTAATATATTGAAAATGTTTTTTTATCAGTTTGATTTTTAATGATTGATGAACATTGTTTATTTTAAATTCTGCTGCAAAATTATTTCTGTAAATCATTTCTGTAATATACTGATAACTTCTAAGATCAGTAAGGAAGTATCAACATTAAATACTTCATTCAAGACTTCATAAAGTCAGAACAAAAAAAAAAATCTAAAAAATTTCAGTTTGAAAATAACCCAACCTATTCACTCATAGGAAGAACTTGAACCAGTTAGGTTTACTTAATTTAGACTCATTTTTTTCTCATATGGATATATCATTTATCATGAAGCCTTTATAAATTTCAAAATTGTTAAACGTCTAACCAAACCATTTGTTTTAAAAAACACATATAGTTAATGCTTTAATCACATTCCCGTGTGACTCATAAAAAAAGCAATGGGAAACAAATTTTAAAAATGAAAGAATGGTGGGGCCGGGCGGTGGCGCTGGAGGTAAGGTGCCTGCCTTGCCTGCGCTAGCCTTGGACGGACCGCGGTTCGATCCCCCGGCGCCCCATATGGTCCCCCAAGAAGCCAGGAGCAGCTTCTGAGCGCATAGCCAGGAGTAACCCCTGAGCATCACAGGGTGTGGCCCAAAAACCAAAAAAAAAAAAAAAAAAAAAAAATGAAAGAATGGCTCCTTTTTTTCTTCAAAATGTAACTTGAAGAAAAAAAGTTCCTGATTATATCGAACAGCAGGATTTATCTGTGAAGATTTAATACCTGGGGAAGATCTTTATACTGTCCACATTTCGTTTTTACATATTTTAAATCATACTTTGGAAAATAAAGTGGGCAATATCCTTGATTGAGGGTATCTGGACATGAAAAATGATAATAAGACATAAAATTTCTTAAGGGAACATTTGTATTCTGTTATTCTGAATCAGCACTCGCCATTCTGGGACATCAGATAGTGACATTTATGTCTCACCTTCTAAATAATGGATTTTCATGCTGCTTAATCTTTTAAGGAAATATTAATACTCCTGAGATTTTATTTATGAGCCGTTGCAAATCACACATTAGTGATATTAAGATACAAGATGATTCTTTTTAAAATTCTACATTTTTATATCTGAAAAATAATGATTAATATCATAGACTTGGATTTGTTTTTGGAAAAGTGAGAAAATATTTTAAGAACCAATTCTCAGCTATAAATAAAGCTAATCTGAACCAGTGTCAGAATTTAGGGGAAATTTAGGAAAATGTGATAATTTACTTACATAGCACATTTTGATTTTATTGAGTAGGAGCATATACTAATTGACCTTATCTAAGAGAGGTGATTTTCAGAATTAAGTGGGATATTGACCACTCAAAAATAGTTTGTAAAATAAAGATTCTGGTTTAATTAAACCTAAATAAAGCCTGAGGTTCGGCATATCTAATTATTGTGTTCATGAACAAATCATGGTTTTATTGCTGGTAGCAAGAGGAGAGAGTAGAGATCTGTTCTCTTGAAGCTAAGGAAACTGTGTGAATTATATAAACAGTGTACAATGTCAGTGTCTTTGTACATTTTCAAGGGAGAATTCCCACAAGTCTTATTACATTTTCAAGAACTGGGAGACCTACTTACTCCGCAGTGTTGATTCTTATTTCCTTTATGTTCCTCATAATGCTAGTACATGAGACAATCGCTGAAAAGTCAAGTCATTTCAGTAAGTTTGGGAAATTTAATATGCTTTATATTTCTTTGCATAAATAAATATTAAATGTTAAATACATTAAAAAGTCCCGAAGTTAGTACTGTATTTTTTGTTGGGAATTTGGGGGTTGGGGAGCTTGGGGCGGGGGGGGGGTGGGGCGGGCAGGCATACCAATGGGACTCTGGGCTGGTCTTGGTTTTGTGCTTCAGTGACCCCTGGTGTTGATTGGAGGACAATATATACCATCAAGTAATAAGGACATCATTCAAGTCATAGAATCATTATCTGAATTTACTGTACTTATTCCCCACTCCACTTATTACTGTTGTAATTATACTGTTGTATACTCATTTCTTTTTAATGAAATTCAGGCTAGGCATTGTATAATTTCTGGAACTTCACCACTAATTCAAACAACGAATTATCCTAAACCATTATATTTTCAAAATTGTGTTGAAAGAAGTTAAGAATTTTGTGTTTATGTAAAAATAATATAGTCTACTAAACAATTCAATAATTTCAATGTAGGAAATAGTTATTAAAATACATTGATACTTTTAAATAAATGATATAAATTATATTTATAGGTAAAATATAGTTAGGATACACTAAGAACATAATTCCCCAAATCAACAAAATAAAAATAGAATTGAGAGTCATATTATTATAATAAAGCTTTAAAACATTTAATCATGTATGTGTTTAATTTCATATTAGTTTGATTACTACTCAGATATTATAAGAAATGATAATGAATGAGCCAATAAGAACCAGTAATGTCCACTATATGGGGAAGGATGTCAGGACAAAGGGCATTTTTATTTATTGATGGTGTCAGGATTTTAGATGTAACTTTACATAGATAAAAACATGTAGTGAGGACTCGAGATATAGTATAGAGTCTAAGGCACTTGCCTTGCCTTAAAAATCAGTTATCAAATCTCAACTTGATCTGTGACACCAAAAATATTCCTCTGAACTCTTGCAAGAGTGAACTGAGTGCAGAAACAGTAATGAGCCTGAAAAAAGATGGGTGTGGCCCCTAAAACAAAGAACAAAAATTATGTTTATGCTTTCAAATGTAGGCTATTTACAACTATAACATTCTTTTTAAGTTCATATAAAGATAAATTATAGTTAAAAGAAAGTAAATTTGTTGTTTATGACAATATATTCTTCACGTGAAACATGTCACGTTAATACTGATTTTTCATTCAAAGTCAAATAATCAATATGCTGTTTATTTTCAACCGCTTGCATGGTCTGAGTTAAAGAATAAAATAATATCCAACTCTCCTTAACCCACCAAGATTGTGTAATAAAGGTAACCAAATTCTAGAAATTATGAGACTAGAATTTTAATTTTACTTTCAGTGACCATTGGACGTGCAGCTTGGGTAATTCTGCTCATATTATAGATGCAATACTCTTATTGTAAATGTAATATAGCAAAATTGTCCTCAAGAATCTAGCTTGTCCTAAATGTTTACTTGAGAAGCACAATATTTTAAAATCAACATCAGAATCCCACTGATTTTGTGTGACACCCATGTTATAGATACAAGTATTTTGACTCAAATATCTGTTGCCCAAGAATCTGCTCATAATTAGGATAGTCAGCAAATGGAAATTGAGAAAAATGATCAGTGATAGTAATTGTTCCATAAGGTAAGAGATACAAAGGGACAGAGAACCAAGGTTCAGATTATGTTTGCCGAGGTGAGGGATGATGGCACTAGGACAGCGTATAACTACTTAAAGTGGTGTCAGTGCAAGAAGGAAGAATGAGAGGTAAAATTATTTAGAAGAAAATCTATACTCCAAGATAAAGGCATGGGGCTAAAATGCAGAAACTCCTTTAGACAGCTGAAGGGTATCATAATGAGATACGCAGACGCCTGACTTAGTATTGATGCAAAACTAAGTAAATAAAGCCTCCGTAGGTTTTTCTATTGGGGGGCTTGCATAAGTATCTAAAATTTATTGAAACTGCTTGTTGTCCACTTCTCAGAAATAAATATCGTTTAAAGAGCAGAGAGGTCTGGGTTATTAACTCCACCTGAAGTACAATTAATTTTCACAGGTTTTACCCAAAGCCAAGACTGATCTTTCTTTTTCTCTTCTTTGATCTGCTTCTTTAGGCATAATCTTTCCCATATTTAATCACTTGCTTATAAATCATTTAATAGTCTTATTTCAGCATTTTGTAATTAGGCCAACCTCTTTAAAAAAGGCTTTTTAAAAATACAAATGCATTTTTCCATTGTCTCTTTTTCATATAGATTACTTACCTAGAATAGCGGGGTGAAAGTCAGGCCACTGAAAACATAGAAAAAATAAATAGTAGGGAAAGAGAAATGGGAAATAGCTGGAGAGCTCATTTTGTTGTTGTTGTTGTTGTTACTGTTGTTGTTGTTGTTTTTGAGGGGGGCACACCCAGCAGCATTTAGGGCTTATTCCTGGTCCTGAGCTCAGGAATCACTCCTTGCAGGCTCTGGACACTATGGGATGCCGATGGGATATAACTGATATGCTATTGCTTCAGCCTCCCAGTGTGTGTGTGTGTGTGTGTGTGTGTGTGTGTGTGTGTGTGTGTGTGTGTGTGTGATTGTTTCCTGAATTCTCAAGATGTCAGGAGCAGAGTGAAACTGACAGTATTAGAGCACATACTTAGGAGAAGATAAAAAACAGAGAAGGCTTCTCATTAAAAATTCATATAATCTGACTTGATTTTTATATATCACATTTCCAAATTTGGGAATGAATGTGGCCAATTAAGATAACAATAGCTATCAACTACTTTGTTCTGAAGCAAATGCCTCTTTAATAATTATAGCTAGAAGAAAACCATGGGACTGGAGAGATAGCATGGAGGTAGGGCGTTTGTCTTGAATGCAGAAGGACGGTGTTTCGAATCCCAGCATCACCGATGGTCCCCCAGGCCTGCCAGGAGCAATTTATGAGCATAGATCCAGGAGGAACCCCTGAGTGCTGCCAGGTGTAACCCAAAAAACCAAGGGAAAAATAAAAAAAGAAAACCTACTTACTCTGTGTTTGTTATCTTACTAGTATGAAAATACACATTATTTAAGTTTCATTTTCTACCATGGGCTCAAATTAATTCTTCAAAATCAAGGCTTTTAAAATAAATTTTTAATTTTTATATTGTACCATTTTGTTTAGCTCAACTATTTTCTTCTCATTGTACTAAATCTCCTGGTGTTCTCCTACAAACCATATTTCCTGTGGATATTAGACTATTCTGAACATAGTTTATCTTGAAGAGCTTGAAATGGTGTTAGATTGGAATTCAGGAAGCATATTTTATTAATGAGGCATTATTAATTTTATTATCAATATATGTTAATTATATTATTTTATATTTATATAAATATATAAGATATATATTTATATAGTAATTTACATGTGTTTATATTATTTTATATTGTTTATAATAATATATTATATATGTATTGAGCATTATTAATAATTAATTATTAAGCATATATATTGTCCAAGTAGAATACAAAGGGATGTTAGAAAAATCTTCAGAAAATTTACCTTATTTCCCCTCATTGCTTACACTTTTCCAAGAATTTTCTATTTAAAATCACATGCAGCTAGGAGCAAGTTAACTATCTGCTACATTGGACTATCCATACAATCTTAGTAAAAGTTGATTTAAAGCAAACAGCATGAGGTTGATAGCTTCAGAAAATCTGTAGTTTTATTTTGGAATAACATACTATTAGCAAAAGAGCAGTGCTAGGTTAATAACATTTCAGGTTGCTTTCTGCTATTTCCACAGAGAGATCAAGAGTTTGTCCTCAGTGATTTGTTCTTATAATATGTGCAGACTCTGAGCTACAACTTCCGTGATCCATGCATTTTGTATTATAAGGAGCACAAAGGAAAAGCTCTGAAAAATCTCTGCTATTCTGGACTGTGAATTATTCATTCTCTGCTAGATTATCTCACTGTTCTTGTAAAATATTTAATGTAGTCATTAGATAACTAAATTGCAGTCATTGACATTTGAGTGTGAATTTCCTTAATCCAAATATTGATTGCCAAGGACTGTTTTTTTCTAGAGTTAGGGTAATATTGATAGCATATATGGGAATGATAGCATATAATGGCCTGAATATTTATATTCCAAGGAGACTTTGTGGCTGATCTGGTTAGTCTATGCTTGGCGGCTTAAGAACAATTATAAATGAAGGTCTGGAAGATGAGACATAAAATAAAATAAAAAGGACACTGGAGGTTATCTTTGTCAAGATTACATTTTCCCCTTCCATCCTGGTGCCAACAAAAATTATTATTTGGCCCCCACTGTTGTATGAGATGGAGCCTGTGTTTCATGAACTTAATCAAAAAAAAAAAAATCTGGTCAAATAAGCATGGTTTTATATTTGAAGAATAGAAGTCTCTATTTGATAAATGAAAATCATACAGTAAAATTTTTTATTGAAAGTGTTAGAATATTTCTGCAAATAATAATGAAAGCAGTATTCAATGTAAATGACAAATTTTAGTGTGTTCTATTAGCTTCAAATAAACATATGCCAAATGTCAGCTACTTTGTGTTTGTTTGTTTGCTTGTTTGTTTTTGAACCACACCCAGCAGCTCCTAGGGGTTACTCCCAATTCTGCAATGAGAAATCACTTCTGGCAGGCTTACGGAACCATATGGATGCCGGGGATCGAACCCACGCCCATCCCTGGTCCACCACGTGCAAGACAAATGCCCTACTGTTGTGCTATCACTCTGGCCCCTCATGGCCCTACTTTAAAGAAAAGAGAAGTTCTTTAAAATATTAGTGATGACCTAAAAGTTGTAATATTCAAAGAGTTTCTTTAATTATTCTCATTATAATTAAGACTAAGTATTTCTCTTAAAATAAATGTGTTTTAATATGCAGAAACTGCTTTAAAAGTGGAGTTCTGGATTCATTATAGTAGAGCTGCTAAAATATAGATTTTTAGAGATGATTTTGGATAAAGTTAAGTGTCTATACAATAGAAATAATAATTTGGGCCCGGAGAGATAGCACAGCGGTGTTTGCCTTGCAAGCAGCCAATCCAGGACCAAAGGTGGTTGGTTCGAATCCCGGTGTCCCATATGGTCCCCCATGCCTGCCAGGAGCTATTTCTGAGCAGACAGCCAGGAGTAACCCCTGAGCAACGCTGGGTGTGGCCCAAAAACAAAACAAAAAAAAAGAAAGAAAGAATAATTTGAGTCAAATTTTTTCTTTCTTTCTCTTAGTCATGCTTATTTAAATTCTCTATATAATTAGAATACATGAACTATTTTCTAAAAAGATATTTTTTGGATGTCAAGCAGAAATATTTCAAAAGCATTCTCATATATTTCCAATATTTTCCTCAATTAAATCTAATCAAATCAAATCTAAATTCAAGGCTGTCATGGCTTTTAATATATATTATTACTGATTGTCTTTAAAATTAGCACAGTTCTGGGGCCAAAGAAATAGTAAAGCAGTAGGGCTGCCTTGCCTGGTATGGACCCTTGTTTGATCCCTAGCATCCTATATGATTCCCAAAACCTGCCAGGAGCAATTTCTGAACACAGAGCCAGGATTAATCCTTGAGTGCCACCAGGTGAGGCCACCAAAACAAACCAAACAAAAAAATAACAAAATTCTTAGTGCATAACAGAAACCCAAAAATAATTTACTAAGTGCAAAGTCAAAAGTTATATACCTCTTATAATATAACATTTCATATCAATATTGGTACTTGTTTATTGACAAAAATTCTATAAAAACAACATAATTTATAAACTTTTACAAAAATAGATCAAGAAATACCAATATACAGTGTTTGTTTTTTTCAAAATTTCAAAGGTATGCTTATTACACTCCTGATCAGTTCCTTGATTCACCAGAATGAATAAAAAAAAGAAGAAACTACTTCTTCTTTAAGGATCTCAACTATCAGAAAAATAAACAGGCTAAAGTGATGTTAATAAAATATGAATCTAACCAATAATCTTATTTATTCAAAAAGAATATTTTACATTAGTCTCTTTACTACTGGATACCTATTTAATTTGTGGTATCCATAAAATTCTTTTCATAACTAGAAAGTTTATAGTATGGCAAAAAGTACCTAAAGAACTTATTAGTGAATGCTATCTATTTTGTTTTTTGAATTTTCAATGCTTTTTATATGTACTGTTATATGCAATATATTATTATCTATATATTAAATATTAGCTACTGGTTTCCCATTTTGAATATATACCCACACTTCTGAGATCAATAAAAATGGAAATTAATAGGGAAATAGTCTAACATTAGTTTGGGAAATGAATTATTGAGTATAATAACAAAAATATAGGAAGCAAAGCTAAAAGAAAAAAAATTGAATGTATCAAGTTCAAAAATTCACATAGCAAGTAAAATGCTCATTAGAAGTAAGAGAACACCAGTAGAATGGAGAAAATGTTTGCAAAAATGAATCTCTAATAATGTACAAATACCTAAAATATATGAAGAATTCAATTCATTACAGGATATAAAACCAATTTTTTTTAATTTGGCAAATACACACACATGCACACACACGCGTGCACGCACACATATATTGATGAAAAAGTCTTTGACATGTCTATAAAGGTAGTTTTACAGAGGCCAGGTATATGGTCAATGTCTAGTACATATCTTGCTCCATCTCAAGCACCACACATATAAAGACAGTGATTGTCATCAGAGACATCAGTGTTTGACATCACTAATTACCCAGAAAATGCAAATCAAAACCACATTGAGTCATCACTTTACCCCTGTTATAATATTTGTTCACAAGAAAACAAAAGTAAAAGATTGTAGTGAAGATCTGGAGGAGAAACCCTTACTTAGTAAACTGTTGGCCAGTAAGTAATTTGGTATCTTTATTATGGAAGCAAATGGAAGTTCCTAAAAGCTGTTAAAATATGTGGAAGTAAGATTCCAATAAATCTTGTTTTTGTTGAAAGGGAACAGGAACTTTAGGAAGTATCTGTACTTCATTGTAAAATGCATTATTCACAATAGCTAATATGGAAATAGCTCTTTGAGAAATGACTAGAGAATTTCATGGACATACAATGAAATAATATTCAACCATGAGGAAAAAATAGTATGTTTCTATTTGTGGCAACAAGGATAAAGTCCAAAGACATTGTATTAAGTGAAATGAGCCTGAAAAATAAAATCAAATACCACATAATGTCACTATGTGTAGAATCTAAATTTAAAATAAATAAAACAAAACATTAGAAATTCAGGTGAAAAAATAATAGTGGTTTTGAAGGGGAGTTAAAATGGGTTTAAATAGGGAGACTGACCAAAATAAGTATTAAGCAAAGGTCAGTGGTTCAAATAGGATGATTGGAGTCTAGAGTTTTAATGTACAGAAATAATGACTATACTTTTCATATGGAAATAAACACTGTTAAGAAATTAAAAAGTATATTTCAGGCCAGAATGATAGTACAGCATGTAAGGCACTTGCTTTGTATGCGGTTGCCCCGAGTCTGATTCCCAGAATCCAATATGGCTCCCTCAGTCTGCAAGGAGTAATTTCTGATCACAGAGCCAGGAGTAATCGCTGAGTGCCACCGGGTGTGGTCCCCCAAACAAAACAAAACAATCAACCCTACCAAAAAATAAAGGTATTTTTCAGTTCCTTCCATCATAGATACAAAAAAGAAATTTTTAGGCCATAAGCTATCTTTATTAGTCATCATTTAATTATGTATATGGATATTGTCATCTTCCTTTACATCTTAATATAAAAATTGTATTGGAACTGTTTAAATTAAATTATGTTTGGACATTTTTTTGTAATCCTAAGAAGATATGAATATCTTTATTATGAACTCTTAACCAGAAAAAACAAACTTAATAAAATTGGTAAAATTAAATATAGTTAAGGGTTGAAATGGACATTCAGGTCTTAAGAAAAATTTCGTATTTAAAATATTATTTTTTAATTTAGTGAAGAGAGAAATTATAAAAGTTATATAAGATCTTAGGAAGATTAATCCAGACTCATAACTTTATTTTTCAACATAACACACTGTGAAAGAAAGGACTACAGTGATTTTTTTATCACACCATTATCACCTGAAATTTTTTTGAGATTTCTAAATATGTTGCCCCCAAAAATCTATGTTCACCTCTATATATTGTTATATTTTAGTTTAATACATAAACTATATATAGAAGATGTACAGTTTATCTATGTTTTTTATTTCCCAACATGTATACAGATTTTTCAGGAGATGATAATAAAAATATGAATAAAAAGTTTTTATACATGACAGTAACATATAAACATATTTAGTCTTAAATGAATGTTACATGTACTATTTAGTTTTGCAATCTGGAACTCAACCCTTCTGGCATGAAAGTCAACTCATACAGAACAATGAATTATTTCTACAAATAAGGATATGCCTGTTTCATTTTTACTTATTCCACCTAAAATAATTTATATTTTATTATTAGAATACCCTCAATCCATAGTGTTGAGGAAATTCATTGTAGGAAATATGCTGAAAATATTACAGTAATGTAACTATATACACAATAATTTATAATATAAAAATATAATAGAATAAAAGACTATATCGAGCTAGCTAACATTACAAAAACACTTGTTATCATACTTTCTATTTTTATGGAGATGTATTCCATTCAAACCTGCACTTCTTTTATCCCCCATTGGCTCAGTATGTTTATCTTATTTTTTTATATATAAAATCTTTATTTAAGCACCATGATTACAAGCATGATTGTAGTTGAGTTTCATTCATAAACAGAACAACCCCCTTCACCAGTGCAGCATTCCCACCACCAATGCCAAACCTGCACTTCTTGACAGGTACAAAATAATTTACTTTACCTTGCTTGTTACAACGAAATGGCTTTTACAATTATTGAAAACTATTCCCTAAAAGAAAATTTGTGAAATTATTACAAAATAGGGCCATTGTCATTTTCTGAGGATTTATTGTAATATTTGCTGCTAGTTGAACCTTTTAGGTTGTTTTTGTTTATTGAGATGAATTGGTTTCTACACTATCTTCCATCTAATTTGCTATACATTTACTTGGGTGTCATAACTGAGAAATTTGCAGGTGCTGCATGATTGCATATATGGTCACATACTCCACACATCCTAGAATTCAGAGATTAGTTGCAAAGCAGTAAAGTTGGACCTCTGGCATGGTGGTGGCTATGGGGTGTGGATGCAGCTGCAAGGGATTTGGTTGGTGTGGGTACTCAGCCTGTCGCTTTCACAAGTATGTCCTAGTGCTTTCAACCAGGAAGCCATTGTTCTCACGAGCATTTGCAACTTAGCCTGGTGTCTCCTATGAGACTAGTGAGTCTGTAGAAAGTCAGCAAATGAGCTGACCTGATAACAGATTTTTAAAGTTCAGTTCGTCAAGTTAACTTAAGAACTTAACTCAAGGTTAAGTTCTTCTATTCAGAATGAAAAGGAAAGTGAATCATTTAGAAATGACCTTTAAGGGGTCTATAGGATGGTTCAGGAAGTACTTGCCTTGCACAATTCTGATCTGAGTTTTATTTCCAGCGACCTAAAGGATTCAACCTAAGCATGAGTAATTCCTGAACACAGAGCTAGAATAAACCTTGATAATTGCTGGAAATGGCCTAACCTCTACACCATTAAAATAGGAATGAACATGCAGAAGCTTTGAGTGTAAATAAAAAATGATCAGCCTTAAAAACCCAAACCAAGGTCAATGACAATAGAATCAAGAGACCCAAAGTAAAACAACCTAGTTACAGAATGGACCTACACTGGCAGTCCAAAGGGCTAAGGTGGAGGTACGGGAGGCATGCTGGAAGAGTGATGTAAGCATGATGGGAACAATGGCGGAGGGAGGTCAACACTGGTGGTGGGAATGGCCCACCATTCACTATCACTATGTACCTGAAAGATAATTGTGAAAGACTTATCATTCACATTGGTATCAATAAAAAAAGAATAAAATAATAAAGAAGCAATGTATGCTATTTATGTTTTAACTAGAAAGCTTATATTCACACTTTTAAAATTTAGTTTCAGATGCTGTTAATTTTATATACTCCATATTAATGATGGCTAATTTATAATATAAATTATAAATATGACTTTTTCTAAATTATGGGATGAGAAAATACTATAACAAAAATGTAATACATGCCTTTGACTATGAAGCCAAATAGGTTATTATTATATTTCGTGTTTCTCTGTATCCTATGGCTAGTCCACGTTTTCACATACCCACAGACTTCTTAGAAG
The DNA here is from genome assembly GCF_024139225.1 of Suncus etruscus. Lineage (NCBI taxonomy): Eukaryota > Metazoa > Chordata > Mammalia > Eulipotyphla > Soricidae > Suncus > Suncus etruscus. The sequence goes on from NC_064864.1 coordinate 3,288,747, forward strand.
GGCAATTTCTGATTTCAGAAGAAGAATACTTGCAAAATTTTCACATGGTCTGTGGGTGTCACTCTTGTTCCCACGATTAGGCTATCGGGGTCAGAAAGCAACACACCAACTAACATATTTAGTGAAAAGAATTCATTAAGAAAGTTTAAAAATAGCGTCAATGTATTCAGAAAGAAGCTTCACATTTAAAAAAAAAATTCAACATAAAATAAGATCCTGAAAGATTTCAGCAATGAAATGATACAACCTAATGAACAGAGGATGAGAAGAGTTCTTAATTCAGAGGAGTCTTTCATAAACTAAAGGAAAAAGAAATAAAACTACTAGACTTCCGTATTTCTGCTTAAATTTCTGGTATCTTTGACACCCAGTTTCAAGTATGGACATGGGCTAGAACTGGAAATAGTTCGACTAGCCATACAGATACATAGGCACAAACACAATAGCTATAAGAACATAGGTGAATTAACAACTAGCACAAACATGCTAAAGAATGAGAGAAGTAGAATGCCTGACTAAAATACTGGCAAGGGTGGGGAAGGAGGGGGGCATTGGTGGTGGAAATGTTGCACTGGTAAAGTGGGTATAGTGTTTATGACTGAAACCCAACTACAATCATACTTGTAATCATGGTACTTACAGTACTTACAGATTAAAAAAATTAAAAAAGAGATTTACCTATACACTGGAGGATAAGCCAACCCTAGTAAAAACTGACCCCCTAATTTTATTCTAAAAACTGGGAAAATTTAGTGACTTGAGTATAAGCCGAGGTGCAAAATGCAGCAGCCACTGGTAAATTTCAAAAATAAAAATATATATTCATAACATGTCAATAATTAAGAAATCAGTAAGTTAAATGTTTTTCTTAAATATTTATTGCTAAAAAAAGAGCTGAAAACTAGCAACAATACCTTTAAAACATTAAAGTGCAGAAAACTATCTTAACAGGTAATTAATCTAAATCACAAAGGTTAAAATCCTTCAAAATTGAATTCCTCCTCCTCATCTGTATGTCCACATCAGCTGTATCTGATGTGAGGGTATCAGCACAGACATTGTCCTCATCACTGAGTTCGCAGATATCATCACTGCTGTTGGTCTCGTACAAAGCCAGAATATTGTGGGTCCAAAAGTTCAGTAGTATACAGTTTAATTCAGCCACCTTCCTCTTCAGCTCAGCCTCAACTTGTCGACTGTACTGAAGCACCCCCCACTACAGCAGAAGGCAGAAGATGACTGGAGATTTTGCACGGAATCAAATCACCGGTATGACCTGAGTATAAGCTGAGTGGGGTTTTGGCACAAAATATACTGAAGTATATACAGTCTATAGTGTATATTTAACTTATGTATAGAAATTGCTGTTGATTTATGATCTAACATCGTATATCTTCTTTTTGGTGTCCATGATACAAATAAAAGTTGCAAACTGTAATAATAATTTTTCATAACCATGGGATTTGTCATTTTTTCTAGTTTTATACTTTACTTGCCCAAAAGTTGTTGCTCTTATAAAATTGCCTATAAATGTCTCATAAAAACATGTATATATTACATGATTTTGATTTTGAAGATGTCCATGTATTCAGATTTCATTTATTTATTTTTTGGTTTTGGGCCACAGCCAGTGTCGCTCAGGGGTTACTCCTGGCTCTGTGCTCAGAAATCGCTCCTGGCTCGGGAATCACATGAGATGCTGGGGGATCAAACCGAGGTTCATCCTAGGCTAGCTTGCACAAGCAGATACCTTACTGATTTGTGCCACCACTCTGACCCCATGTATTTGGACTTTAATTTTATTTACAGCTATTAGAAATTATTATTTCATTTAGGCATTCCGATTCAAACTGCTAATTTAAAATATATAATGTTGACATAAATCATATGTGAATGAGCAGTATAAACCTAGGAAAGTTGGAATATAGAAATGACATTCTTACTATCAGGGAACATATATTTTTGATACCTGGCAGCTAATAATTTAAATATTATCACATAAAGATTAGCCTTAGATTGACTTGTATTTGTGAGGTTCTGAATTCAATTTCTTGCATGGAATAGAACTGTTAATCATAATCTCAAATAAGTAAACCTTGAAGATCTCAAAGAATATTCTAAGTCAGTTATAGAAAAGTAGCATTGGCAAAACATTAAGCTGAATTAATCATGTATGCTGAGTTCATTGAAGGCATGCTAATATTGGGATTAACACGGCATTTTTTTCCAAATTCACAGTATAATTTGTTGCAACACAGGATATCAAGCAAATAACTTCTCCATTTTGACTTGATAATCCTAGATAATAAATGACATTTAGAAATGTTATGTTTGGGCCGGGTAGGTGGCGCTGGAGGTAAGGTGTCTGCCTTGAAAGCGCTAGCCAAGGAAGGACCCCGGTTCGATCCCCCGGCGTCCCATATGGTCCCCACCAAGCCAGGGGCGATTTCTGAGCACATAGCCAGGAGTAACCCCTGAGCGTCAAATGGGTGTGGCCCAAAAAACCAAAAAAAAAAAAAAAAAGAAATGTTATGTTTACATTTGTATTGACTTCCTGAAGATGGTGGGGGTGGCTTATTTCTGTGTTAAAATTTGGAACCCTGTGTTTTGTGCACCCCCTATTAGGTACCAGGTAGAAATATTTTCATTGAACAACCTTTGCTGCAGTTGATACTGATGGGGTGATGGGGAGTTTGAAATAATCTCCACTAAGGAAAATATCTTGTATTGACTATTGTTTCTAAAGGGAAATTGGTAGTGTTGGCCTATGCTTTTGGTGTTAATGTCCTGAAATTACTATACAGGCAATTTCTGATACTCATCATTCTTCAGTTGTTTGGTTTACCAAGTGACTGAAAACCTGAGATATTGAAGAATTCCTAGTAGTTATCCATCTTGGGTGCTGGCCAAGTGTTTAGTATTCTGAAAAAGGTGCAAAATCAGTCATTTTTATGCATCATGTAAATATTTAGCCTTGAAAAGTGTCAATATATGTTGCCAATAATTATTGTTAGTCATTAAAGATTGTTTCTTTTGTGTGAACTTATCTTTTTTTCCTTGTGTCATTTACATATATTTACATGTATCTATATGATTGTATAAACTCAAGAATAAAATATTTTTAAGTTTTCTTGTACTTTAAATATTAACTTTCTTTCTTTCTTTTTTTTTTTTTTGTTTTGTTTTTTTGGGTCACACCCGGCGGTGCTCAGGGGTTACTCCTGGCTGTCTGCTCAGAAATAGCTCCTGGCAGGCACGGGGGACCATATGGGACACCGGGATTCGAACCAACCACCTTTGGTCCTGGATTGGCTGCTTGCAAGGCAAATGCCGCTGTGCTATCTCTCCAGGCCCTAAATATTAAATTTCTTAACTGCCACTTACATTATTAAAATAATTTTTATAAACTATAAAAAGAGGGGCTGGAGTGGTGGTGAAAGCTGTAGGGATTTCCCTTGCATGCAGCTGAACTAGAATGGACTGTGGTTGAACCAACAGCATCCCATATGGTCCCCAAGCTAGGAGCAATTTCTGAGTGCATAGTCAGGAGTAATCCCTGAGTATCATCAGGTGTGGCCTCAAAAGAAACAAACAAAAAACCTATAAAAATGTTATGTTTATGTTTTGATGTGCATATTAATTATGAGAAAATGATTTTTTAACTTATTGAATGCCCTTTTATAATCTTGTAGAAATCCAAATTTCCATATATATAAAATGCACTGATATTTTGATAGAATGTGGTATGGTGTCTTATTTTTAATTTACATACTTTTTTGACTTTTTGACTCTGACTCAACAATAAACATAGTTGTAATATTTTATACTTACTATGTTTTTTAATTAAAATGATTTTTCTCTAAGTAATTCATTTCTTTTGAAAATGTTAAGAGTTCACTAGAGCAGAAGATATAAAAGGAAAAAGAAAAATAAATCACAGCTCAAAATTGCATTGCATTGAGAAAATATTCATTTGCAGTTCTAACTCAGGTGTTTTATTGGTATGGATATAATCATAAAAAATAAAGCTTATACCAGTTTTCCAAAATTGGAAGAAGAAAACAAGGCTAATTATAGTACTTCAAATCATTATTTTATAGTGAACTTAAATAACAAAGTAAACCACTAGCCTTAAAAATAGAGTAAAATAAAGACCAGATATGAGAGAAAATTACTATTTGCAGCTCAACAAACATGATTGAGAAAGGAAATAGAATGGTAAAGGCAGCAAAATGAAAATTAAAGGAAAACAAAATCAGACCAGATGTTGTGAATCTCTTTTTCATGCAGAGAAGCTTAAATGCAAGGAAGGGCCTTCCAGGCAAGGTTGCTGAGATAATAACACTGAATTTGTTCAAGATGGTCTGATTAGACGGTCTGACAGTGGATGTTTGGAACTAAGGAGAATAAGTTGTATGAACTAACTATGGACTTTTTTCTTCTGCATTTTTAAAAAGTCACATACAAATGCTGAATAAAGTTTATAATTTTTCTCCTTTCACTTTCCCTTGCCATAAAAAACATTAAAATCTTCCAAAAAAAGACAAACCAACATCTCATTATGCACTTTGAAAACAAACAAACAAACAAAAACAGCTGTCTTCTCATTATAATCATCAGTATTTGCTGCCATGTTACCTTTCTGATTTTATTATAATTAGTCTCATTATAGTGCCTTCATTAGCTTCTCCAACTGTGATCTTTATTATATAGGCTTGTTCCCTGAGCTACTGTCTTTTATCATGCTTGAATCTTGGCACGTTTTCTTCTGGCTATAATACCTGGTCCATAGATTGCGCTGATTCCATATAGTTATTGTAACTGCTGGATGTTTTACTGCTATTCATGCCAACTTTTACATCAAATTCTCTGCATGAGCTAAAAACTTACACAAAATTAGAAAATAAAGACTTGTTTTTTCAAAAAGTAAGCTTTAAATTTTTATGCTTCTCTCTTGAATTGAATGTAAGTTGAACTAAGTTATTCATACCAAAAGGCCATTAATTATATTTTGCTTGCTGTGAATGAAATGAGTGACTAACTAGTACATAGGCCAAAATATGCATAAAATAATATTTAACAATAGCTAAGACATCTAGTAGAATAATGCTTATAAATTACATGAGATAATAAAACTATATACAGATATATAGTTATTATATATAGATATATAGATGTTACTCTATTAATGACTGTCACAATTAAATCAATTGCTTTATGTTTTATAAGAAGAATCATTAAAGACCACCAAAAATAAATTTGCTATTTTATAGGAAAATTACCTTATTCTCACAGCAAACAAGTAACATAATCAATGCACAATCGTTAAAAATTATCTCCATAGAAACCTGGACAAATTATTGTCATCAAACATACCTTAATCTACACATTAATTGATACATATTATTATATGTAGATAGTAAAAACATTATTAAAAACTGAAATGATCTAGCCTTTCTCATTCTTACTTCTGTCATTATATTGAGTTAAGTCAATGACTCATTCACTTTTTATCTGGCTAATGTATAAGTATAGGAACCCTGTAACTATTTACATAATGGAAAAAAATGAAATGATTAAATAATTGTTTATAATTTCTAGTTGCAAGTAGAAAGATAAAAATGTTGAAGAGATAGATAAGATGATCAAGATCTATTTGTAAATATCTTATTTAGATTTAGTTCAAAAGCTAGAGTAGGTAATAGAGTTTTGAGTCATTCTTTCTAGTCTATTAAGGTTAACACTTGAATTAGTAAGCATAATTTCTAATAATAGCAACTCAAATGTATGCACTGTGTATCACGGCATACATTATAATTTAATGTAAATACATAAATATTTTGTAAAAATAAATTATCTATAATGTAACCATAATAACCTGTATATTTTAAGTAATGGTTACAACTTTGCCAATCAACCATCAGAACTTTATTACCTAATGCCAAGGTAACATAGTTGGTAAAGACCACTTTGTACATCTAGGGGTCGGAGCAATAGCACAGCGGGTAGGGCATTTGCCTTACATGTGACTGACCCTTGTTCGATCTACAACATCTCTTAAGATCCCCCGAGCCTGCTATGAATAATTTCTGAGTTCAGAACCAGGAGTAACCCCATGAGCACTATCAGGTATGGCCCAAAATCCAAAAGAAAACAATTTATTAACTCTTTGGGGGTAAATATTAAATTTTTGGATTTTTCCTTTTACTGTGTGATATGTACTTATAAAGTATATTCTAAATATATAATTTTAAAGTGGAGTCCTTATTTTAATAGATGAAGATACTATTTTTGACATTTAAAATATTGTATAAGTATCATTTTATGTAAATTATTTTTAAGATTTTTAAATTATTCTATAACATTTCATTTCATCATACTCTTTATTATCACTCATGGTTAGTTTCAATTACAAAATGAACTTCTTGATAGTTGCTATTTTGATCAGCAGCTGCAGTTCAAAATTTTAATCTGATATAAAAACATAAACCTTCTAGTTATAGGAAGACATGTGAGTTTACTTGAAAAGAAAATTATTTGGGAGTGATAGATTTGCTACTGTCATTTTCCTGACCTAACCCCACCAATCTACTGCATATATTGAAGAGTGAATTCATTTTTTTAAAGTGCTCAATGATGTTGACATGGTTAAATTGCTCCTAAGTATTTCTATACCTGTTACAGAAAAATTATAAAATACTTTCTAAAAATTTTAATTAGGCTGCTTTTTCACAGCATTCCATAAACTAGGATGATTTATATAGTGATGCATATTGCGAATGGTATATGGCACTTCCGTGTGGATGCCTAACTTATAATTGAGAGCAAAACCTTAATAATTGGTCTCTTAAAATTTAAATTTATGACATTTTCATTTAGTAAATTTAGTACTCTTAAATTAATGTCAGTACACTGATTACTTCTGCCTGATTAGATCTCCTTTATTAAGCAAAAATTAAATATTTGAAATATTTAATTTGTTTTAACATATACATAAAGTAATATTTATTATACAAGATTTTAGATTTAGTTATATGCTCATATAACAATTAGAAATTCAACTATTACCAGATAACAATATATGGGGTGAGCACTGTAGGTCCAAAAAGTTTGTGGAGCACACAGCCACTAAGCAGTTCTATTACACCCTTCTCATTTTAATTCTGATTTCATAGATATACTTAAAATATTAATTAAATTATCTATAACTGCTAAGCAATAGACTTTGGGGAGATTGGGAATCTATTTGGGTGGAGAAATGTTATATTGTGGGGGAATGGTGTTGGAATATTTTTTAATTTATTGGTTTATTGGCTTTTGGGCCACACTCTGCAGCACTTAGGGCTGACTCCTGGCTCTGTGCTCAGAAATCACTCCTGGCAGGATCGAGGGAACACATGGGATGCCAGGGATCAAACCTGTATACATCCAGGTTAGCCGTGTGCAAGGCAAACCTCCTACCACTGTGCTACCTATCCTGCCCTGGTGTTGGAATATTAAATGCAAAATAACTCTATTATGAAAAACTCTGTTAACCACAGTATCTGAAATAAAAAAATTAATTAATAATAAAAAATAACATATAGGGCTTGTGAGAGAGTACAGCAAGTAGGGCATTTGCTTGCACTTGGCCAGTCCCGGTTTGATCCTGGCATTTTATATGCCCCCCCCCCAAGCACTACCTTGAGGGATTCCTAAGTACAGTCTGAGTAACCCATGGGCACCAACAGATGTGGCTCCAAAAAAAAAAAAAAAACCAAAACCCAAAAATACAATGAAAAATATAATTAAGAAAAAAAATGGAGGATGTGTGTTGGGGAATAAAGAGAAAAAAAATAACCATTGAGACAAATGTTGCCAATGTTGGAAAAAATTGAAATATTTCCAGGGTTATAAGATAATTATAAGTAGGTTTCCCTGAATAGTTTTGTACAGTCTAACTGAAACTCTGAGTTGAAATTTATATGGATTGTATTGCTGATTGTGGGGTTACAAAACTTCTGGAAATAATAAAAACATTCTGAATGTGTAATGTTAAAAAATTAAAAAGGAATTTAGTGATGAGACTGGTGCTTCTGACAGTGCTTACCTGTGTTGTATTTCTTGGGTGAAAAGAAGCTGTGAGTTTAAAAAATATATCTAAATAAGTATATCTATTCTTGACAGTTTTATTTATTTATTTTTGTAACCTCATAGTGAAACTCCCTGTAAAAAGTAAATGATAATTATAGACTTTTGCCCAATAACAGATGACTGGATGAATAAACTGTGATGTGATATATCTATCTATATCTATATCTATCTATATAATAGAATACTACTAAGTTATAAGAAAAGACGATTTCATGCAGTTTTCAATATGTGGCTATAACTGGGATAGTTGGAATGAAGTCAGTCACAATGTAAAAGACAGGCACAGGATGATATTTCATATATGGGATATAAAGAATCATAATAAGGGAATAACAAAAGGCCCAAAATAACAAAATTCTATAATGTGTCTACAAAACTGAACTAACCACAATATTGAGCATGATGAAAATGGTGAATGGGAGTGCTGAGATAGCGTTTGAATTGATGCAGTAAATGACGGGGGACCTAAAGATAAGGAATATAAATTTTGGAGAGAAATATGGTGTGTTGGGATATTGTATTCCTGAAATGCTATGAGTGATAGTATTGTAGAACTTCAAATCAAGGTGACTAAATTAAAAATAATTTTGGGGCCGGAGAGATAGCATGGAGGTAAGACATTTGCCTTTCATGCAGAAGGTCATTGGTTTGATATCTGACATCCCATATGGTCCCCCAAGCCTGCCAGGAGCAATTTTTGAGCGTGGAGCCAGGAGTAACCCCTGAGCACTGCCGGGTGTGACCCAAAAACCAAAGAAAAAAATTAAATAATTATTATAATATGGATAATTTAAATAATTTAAAAGAAAAAAGTGTTGCTTTTCTGGGGGAAATTATGCCTATAAATTTTATCCATAGTTTAAAATCAATATTAATAACAGTTTATAGTTTCATATAAAGTTCATCCATTTCCTTTTCATTTGAAGACGGTGAGGTTGCTATAACTAGCAGTTTTATACACGTTTGATTCTGATGTTGGACATTTCTAGTGACCCTTAGCAAGCAAGGGTCATGCTTCTTCAGTTGTGATGCTGGCTCCTGTGCTCATTGCTAGCTAGAAATCACACATCTTTTTAGCTATGATGCTTGCCAGGGTTACCACCCTTAGTTACTGTGCAAATACAAATCTCGCTGCAGTATAGACAGTGGTCCTTGCAGTATCAGGGACCATAGAGAGCAGAGACAAGTTTGGTTGCTCATATGCACACATGCTTGGAACATTGTAGAAGCACAAGGTTCAAACTTGCAAGTCAGGAACATTAGTTAATGGCCCATCTCATAACTCCTCATTTGTCTATAAATATTTCCTTCCTGTTAAAAATACACATGTGTAACTATGTTCTGTTGTACAATTGGAATGCCTAAAATCACAGCTTGGAGAACCACAGCTCTATATTTCAGTGGTTCGATAGATATGAGGTCCTAGGTTCAATTCCCCACCTCACCCCTGACACCACCAAAAAGTAAGTAAAGAGATAAATACAAGTCACACGATTTTCTGTTGAACTCATGGGCTTCTATGTCATATATGTAGAAAATTCTATATTTTAAAAGATTCCTTGAGACATTTTTTTTTTTTTGGTTTTTGGGCCACACCCAGCGGTGCTCAGGGGTTACTCCTGGCTGTCTGCTCAGAAACAGCTCCTGGCAGGCACGGGGGACCATATGGGACACCGGGATTCGAACCAACCACCTTAGGTCCTGGATCGGCTGCTTGCAAGGCAAACAACGCTGTGCTATTTCTCCGGGCCCGAGACATTTCTAAATGACAGTGAATAATCTAAAAGATGACGCTTTATCCTGTGAAAGATTTTATCTTTTTGTGATTTTAAACTTATTTTCCTTTGCATATAAGAGCAAAGTATGAAAAAATTTAAATTTCAAAGGACAATGTAATTGTCTTCAAAATAAACTTTGCTATTATATATTCAATAAGAGTATTGGATAAATTTTAATAAATTTTTTCTGAGTAGTGATATATTATAAATTAATTGAAATAATCAAAACACTTAGTGATTATTCTAGAAAAATTTAAATCAGTTAAAGTTAGCAGTTTATAAATAACTCCTTTGTTCTCAAGTTTTCTCATTAGTACGAATATTTCCATTTACTTTATTGATTTGGAATTTCTGTTATAATATATATGTGTGTTATATATTTTAAAGATGGAACATTAATTACAATATTTTCTGTCTTTGTGTCCCAAAATATATACTTTATTTACAGAAAAAAGGTTGTTCTGTATTTTGAACTATAAATAGAAATAATAACCAGTGAACACTTACTGTTTTCATGGGAGTATCAAGCAACAGAAATTTCTAGCATTAGCTTCCAATGTGTGGGGATTTAACAGTTTTATTGCATAATATGGGAGAATCACTCACTACTGGTTGTTCATGCTGAGAATCCTGATGTTCAATCTGGGAACATCCTCAAAGCTACTTTTTGTTCAGCACTTTGATATTAGATGTTATAGGTTATTGGTATATAGGAGTGCATAAAAAAACAACTTCTAAATGTTCAAAAGAAGGGGAATCAAAGGAAGAAAGCAGGCACTGAGAAAGCTTGAAATTTGGTTTTCAAATTTTCTTCTTCTTCTTCTTCTTCTTCTTCTTCTTCTTCTTCTTCTTCTTCTTCTTCTTCTTCTTCTTCTTCTTCTTCTTCCTCTTTCTTCTTCCTTTGTCCCTCTTATTTGTATTCCTTCTTTCTCCTCTTCCTCCTCTCTTCATCCTCTCACCTTTTTGTTCAAAATAAAGGCAGCCTAATATCAAATAACCTAGATTTTGCTTCTGAACCAGAATAGCCAAATAACAGAGACATTAAAGTTCACTTGTTAATCTTGTTGCTAGTATGCTCAGTCATGTCCCTCCAGTGGATTAAAATCCCTATAGCTATGGCAGAAGAGATAGATCTGGGCAGAACCAGAATATATATCTGTCAATTTTAAAGAATCAAAAGTATCTGCATATGTATAAATAACTCAAAATGCCTTCAACGAGATAAATGTATTCACAGATTTTATACTAAATTAAAAATTACTTAAAAAAGTTAATCCAACTGTTTCACTTTCCTAACTTACCCATATATATTTAAAACTATTTTTATCTTTATGGATAACAAATAGGGAAATTACTTGTCCAGTAAATGAAATAGAGTCAGTTGAGAGATATTTCACTGAGGAACATTTTTGTAGTCAAAACTATGGTGGGACAAGTATGTTTTTAGAAAAAAATAAAAGATTGTTTCAGGAAAAACTGGCAAGTCAGGAGTTTGGGGCAGATAACCTGCTATACCTGAGCTGCTTATGCTCAGGGTAACATTGTTAGAAGGAGTTTAAATTGAAATTATTTTTAATCATCTTAACTTAGGGACTTGAACTTGGAAAAAAAAAGTGACACCATGTTGAGCTTCTGAAAATCTTGTTACCAAAGTTTTCTTATATAGTCACAATATTAATATGGATTTATTATTTTGATGTAAAAATATACTTCTACCATCATCAAAGTCCTAAATGAGAAACTGGTAATATAATATTTATAATATTGATATAGAAAGACCCTCCACCATTCTCCCTCTTTCTCTCTCTCTTACGTCTAGACTACCTCTTTATTCCTTGTCTATTTTCCTCCCACTGTTTATAATATGGATTTTGGAATCAAACCAAGCATTTTCATTCTAAAATAAATTTTCTTTAGATTTTAAATTTCTTTAAATTTTCTTTCTTTATATATGCCACAGATGAATAAAGTCTCCCTGTATTCTTTTCCCTGTTATATAGTTCAATTCTTATAGCTGAGTAATATTCCAGTGTGTGTATATGTGTGTGTGTGTGTGTGTGTGTGTGTGTGAGTGTGTGTATTCTATCCACAGAAGCTTAACCAGATGACATTCCAATAAACAATGCATTAAAGTTCCTTTCTTCCTATCAACATTCTTTTTGGTCTATGCCATTCTCACTGGTTTGAGTGTCTACTGTAATGTATCTCTTTTCATCATAGATCCAATTTATTTTGGTTTATTCTCTTTTGTTTCATAAGTATAGCCAAGGGTTTGACAATTTTGTTTATTCTTTTGAAAATAACAGCTCTTGGTTTCATTGATACTTCGTGTTGTATTCTTGATTTATGTCTCATTGATTTCTGCTCTGTTTTGTATTATTTGACTCCTTCAATTTACAGCGACATTAATTTGTGCCTTTCTTGTTTGTCTTCCAGGGAGTTTTAGTTACAGATCTGAGCGCCTGTTTTTTTTTTTTTTTCTGATAGAAGCCTGTATTATTATGAACTTTTCCCATTAATAATGTTTTTCTGTGCCATAAAGTTGATACTTTGTGTTTGAGAATTTTTAAAACTATAGTTTTTGATTTTCTCTTAGATCCAATTGTTATTTAACAGATGTTTTTTAGATGTTTCAAATATGGAAGCTTTTAACAGTTTAATTTTTATGTTTTATTTCTACCCTTGTGGTCTGGAAAAATGCTTGATACAATTTCTGATATTGTTTGTCTTTATGGATATTAAAATGTGTCCCAGCATGTGATATAGCTGAAGAATGTTCCATATACAATAGAGTAATCTAAATATTTAAATGAATATTTAGAGTTTTATTTTTGATATGAAGTTTGCTTCTCACAATATTTGGAGGACATTTGTCCCTTTGATTCTTGCCAATTTGTTTAGAATTCATCTCTTTGGGTTTAACTTTGATTGGCACTTGTTGATACGCTTAGTGTCCTCTTTTCTTGCTTCAACTAGCCTTTTCCCACCTTTCTCTTTTTTCTCCTGGAATAGGTATGATTATGAGACTGTTTATCTCAGTAATATAAATAATAAACAGTTTCTTCATTGTGCACATGTCCTCAAAAGCCTCTTTTTTTTCCTGCTGAATTTACTGTATTTTCAAGTCCACTAATTTTGATTTTTTTTGTTTTTTGTTTTTTTGGGTTACACCCGGCCATTCAGGGTTTACTCTTGGCTTCACGCTCAGAAATCAATCCTGGCAAGCTTGGGGGACCATATGGGATGCCAGGATTCGAACCACCGACCTTCTTCTGCATGCAAGGCAAACACCTTACCTTCATGCTATCTCTCTGGCCCCTAATTTTGATTTTTACCTTTAACTATTTTGCTGTTAAAATGAGATGCTCTATTCTTTAACTTCTTTACTTCCATTTGAGTTCTCTCATTCTTTTTATTGGTCTATCTTTGACTTTATTGTATCTCTGTTCAAATGTAATTTACAGACTATTGAGACTCCATATGATCATTTTCCTAAAGTTTATTCAGATCTTGTTATAAACGTTTGATGTCTTTGAGATCTTCCTGGTTTTCTGTAATCTTTTGTGGATAAAACTACATCCTACAGTTAGAAGGGGAGATAAGGGAGGCATCAAGACCAAACAGGGGCAAGACTACTAAGTAGTGGGTTGGATACAGAGGGGACCACATATTCTAGCCGCCCTGGGGGTGAGGGAAGAGGAAATGGGAGGTAGGACAAAAACGGAGGTGTAGGGAGGACAAATTGGTGATGGGAATCCCCCCTGATTTTATGTAAATATGTACCTAAAATGTTATTGTCAACAATATGTAAGACACTATGATCAAAATAAAAATTATATATATTAAAAAAAAAAAGAATCCCTAAGCCTACCAGAGATAACAGAGAGCCAGGAGTAAGTCCTAAGCACTGCCCATATGGTACCAAAATTAAACAAACAAACAAACAAAAAAAAAACAGGGAAGGGAATAACAGATGTATAAGGCACCTGAGATGAATAAATTGTATTAATTGTGAAAAAAAAAACTACATTTTTTTCTTGTTCCTGGCATTCTAATCACCGTAATGAAAGGGATTCTAACTCTTTGCAGGCATGACCAAGCTTCATGGCCTTGCTTGCTCTCTATCAGAGGTTATGTGTGAAATATCAGAGATTCTCTAATATATATTTTGATGGAGGTCTTTAATCCATTTGGATTTTACCTTCGTACATGATGTTAGCTGGGGGTCTAAGTTCAATTTTTTGCAAGTGGCTAGCCAGTTGTGCCAACACCACTTGTTGAAGAGGCTTTCTTTGCTCCATTTAGGATTTCTATGTTTCATCTTGGGTCTTATGCTTTATGCTCCAATGGATGAAATTTGAAAATACCGATTTGATCTCGTGACTTCCTTATCTTTTTCCAGCAAGGTTGCATTGATTCTGGAAACGAATATTCCTTGTTGCTCCATACAAGCCCAGTTGACATATAACTCATTTAAACTGGTGGAGGTACAGGTAGTCCCACTATTACGGTAAAGTTGATATTATGGTAAAGTTACCAAGGTGTGGCAGTTTGTCATCAAAAGAATGAAGATATTTATCAACTTTTCTGGTTTTTATAATGAGACCCAATTTAACACAAACTGAAAGAAATTTGAAGAAATAAATATGTGGCTCTCTTCCTTTGTTTTTCTTACATAGACTTGAGTCTTACATAGACTTAAGCACTGCAGAATTCTTTTAAGTATACTTGATAAAAAATTGCATTTGGCAGTTCAAAAATTGAGTATAACAGTCTAAACTATATTTTTGTTTTGATTATTGTCAGAAATAGGTCAATTAATCTTGAGTTGGTTAAAACCCAGTGAAAAGTAAATGATTTATTGTGAAAAGAAACAGCAAATTTTTGTGAGATGGTTAACAGAAATTTTGTTAAAATATAAGATGACAATAATTTAGACAATTTCTGTGGGAAATAAAAGACAATGATAGCAATTCTGATTAACGTCTATATACTACATGCAGAGATTTGTCTTCTCTTTTACGTCATCTACATTTTCTAAAACAATGATACTTAGTTTTTGAAGTGAAGAAAGAAGACACATTTTAAGGACTGTGGTTTTCATATCCTGCATGTACTGTGTGTTTGTGTGTTTTATTTATTATTGTGTTGAGTTTTCCCTATACCAACAATCAATTATTGAACACAAGTGAGTTATTTGAGTATTGAACTCAATTCTGATATAATCTATCTAGAGATAATGACACCAGTCCTTACATGTCATGTTCAAAAACCAATCAAGGATAACACATTTTGGGATAAAAGAGAAAATATTTGCTACAGCAAAATAGAGGCAAGATTGAGATCCATATCTAACAGCTAAGGCTTCCTACTTCCTCATGTCCTTTAAAGGGGTACAAGAAGCTCAGATAAAAAAGTGCAGATACACTATTTGTCAGCTTAGGAACATATTGTAAAGTGGGGTCATTAGTTATGGTCATTGTATTTGTTTTAAAGGAACCAGAATTTGACAATCATTCTTAACTTTTATATTTGGTTTATATATTGAGAGTTCGAAATGCAGTGCACTCTGGGAAATACACACATTGACAGTGATTCTTACCCAAGTTTTCACAGTGATCAACCACATGAGAAAAAAAGGTGAGACAAACATGGCAACTTAGGGAACTAAGAATGTCAGATTGCACAGGGTTGGGTTTCTATTTCCTGAGCTAATTCTCCACTACTGTTACCACCAGGCAAATCCTTGCTTCTGACTCCACAAGTCCTCACCTCAGACTACAGGTGACATTTGCAAGCTTGGATTTTTACACATGTTCCTGGCTGACTAGTACTAAATTACAGATTCCCAGGATGTTCACCCTTAGGTAGAAAACTCAGGAAAAACTTGGCTCTCTTCATGCACATTTCTCCACCTTTTTTTGACTGTGGCTGCCTCCTGACCTTGTTTCCTTCCTGGGCTTCCTCTTTCCTGCCAGTTTCCCTTGGTAGTTGCAAGTCAAGTGTCCCCTTAATGTTGTTATTCGCCTGTACCCTCCTTGGAATAACCCAAGAAACACTTTTATATGTTGATATGTAATTGTTGATTATGCTAAATATTTAAATGGACAATCGGTTCAAAACATTGCAAAGAGTTTTGATAAGGAGAGAGCACAGTGATTAGGGCATATGGTAAGCATATAGTTCAGGTATTGCTAAGTGTAGCCCTGAACTCTGCAAGGGTGACCTGGCTTAAGATCCAAAAAGCACCACATCCTCAGACTTTTGGCAATGAACCACTACTTGGTTAGCAGATAAAGGAAATGGGGCCAAGGGCATCTAAGGACCCCAATTGAGAGAGACTCCCCTCTGAGAAATACTAAGGTCAAGGTCTGGACAAATGTAAAGACTGCCACCAACTCTCCATGTCTTCACAGATCTGTAAAATGTCTAGAATATGGAATCTGTGTTCTGAGGCTTTTGTGTGAATTTTATTACATTAATATACAAGTGGTTAATTTATTAACCAATAGTAATTGAGTTCAACTTTTAGCCTCTCTTCTCCTCATTAAACCAGTCAGTGGGATGGAACTGGAAATTTCACCCTATATTCTTGTTGGTTTCCCTGGCAACCAGTCCTTCCCCAGGTGTTTTCCAAAAATTACCTTTATATTAACATAGTAAAGAAATCTTAATACTTATGAAACACTTATTTAGAAATATAATATTTAGAAATACAATATTTAGGAAATTCTAAGATTTAGGGAAACCTAAGACAAAACTGATGAAAAATATATGTTTGAAAAATATTTTTTTTATATTTCCTATATGCCATAACATTGCAAGGCATGAGGGATACATCTTTATAAAATATAAAAGGGGTGAAGAATTTTAAAACATTTTTATTTAGCAATATACATATCCTTTGTTTTCAAAATAGTTCTTGCCTAAATATTATATAAAATATAGGGTATTAGTTAATTTATGGTCTAAGTATCTTGATCAAATTCTTGCCCAACATAAATTTAAATCACTTTATAATATATATATATATATATATATATAAACATAGATAAATAATCTTAATTAACATGATCTTGCATTTTAGTTTCTTTTTATTTTTTGTAAGGGAGAAAGAAAAATTACAATGGGTGTGTTTTTATTTGAACAATTTTAGAGTTTCCTACATAATGGATTTGAAATTTAGTTATAGATCCAGGTGTGGAAACTTACTTTTTATAATTATATTTAGCTTAATTCCCTGAGCGTCTGTATGGTAGTTAGTAATTTAATCTTACCAATTAGAATTTTGACTTGGAATTTAGTCACGTTAGCAAAATAGTTTTCTCTTTGGAAATTTATTTTTCTTTCTTCTTCCTATCTTAGGCATGTAGATATCCAGGGAGAAAACAGTTGGTGGTTTATTATTACTCACTCTATGGATTATGACATAAGCTCTTTATTTCTTCAGGCACTATCATTGATATATTCAAAGCCTAGCTTTGGGAATTATAAGTAAACAACTTTTACCTCTCAGTAGAGTCGGGTTTAGAAAATAAACTGGGTTTCTACTTTTAGTTTTTTATTTGGGCTATGGATTTATAAACTTCTGCTTGTAGTTTCAAAATCAATAAATTAACTTTTTGTTCTTACTACAATTTGTTTGTTGTTTTCTACTTTCCCCGAGGCCAATTCCAGGTTTGATAATGGGAAATGGAAAAAATAAGGATAAAGGTATAGGAAAAATGTAATGAATTTCATCTACTATAGAGAGTGAAATTGACCAAAGAAGTTTGCAAAACATAAAGTACCTTTTCGTGTAAGATTAGTTCTCTTATGTTCCTATTTATTATTAATTTCCAACATAGTAGTGCTCACCCTTGTTTCTCAGGATAGATATGATGATTGAAAGATATTTCTAGCAGTTCAGCAATTTTGTTTTATAATAACATACTCTGTATTTTCAGTAGCCCCCTATCTTTCACTCCTCACCCCAAATGAAAGAAAGAAACTGTTAGGGCAAAATCACTATTCTCTGTTCTCCAAAACATAAAATGTGAAATAGTTTATCTTTAAGATAATACTTTCTTTTATGGGATAATTGTTTTGGTTTGGGTCATACCTGGTCATTCTTTAGGCTTATTCCTGGCACTGTGGAAGGGTTCAGGGGGACATATATGTCGCTGAGATCCAACTTGTGTTGGACATGAGCAAGACAAATACCCTACCTCTGTAGCCCCTAAAGTTCTTTTTTACTTTAATTTTTAATTATTGAGTCCAAGAGCTTACAGTTAAGAAAAAAATAATTGGAGATACAATTCCTAGTGAATATCGCTATGTCTAACATTACATTTATCCTATCTGCAAGGACTTAATACATTTACCAATAGAAAAATTTAAGGAAACTATTTGGCATTTTATTTCTTTCTTAGCAATTTGGAGTAATATAGCTAGCATAAGGTGTTTCGCTTCCAGAATGTTCATTTTTGCTATTTAAATTCACCTGAAAAATTAGTAGTGGTGAAATATAGTTCTTTAGTAATTGGCATAATGTTTAGTATTATGCATATGTAGGAGGCGCCCAACATTTTTACTTTTCTTATTCTGGCAGTCTGTGTCGAGAATTATGCAGATAATCGTTGCTGACATTTTGTGAAGCATTCAGTGTAATGGAAAAGTATATAATAATAATAATGGAAATTCTGCATGTATTTTCGAATGCTTTTTTTGCTAAATATAATTTTAGCAATTAGAAAGATGATTTAATCATTATCTCTAGGTTTCTCATGATAGCAGACTCAGAAAAATTCTGGTAATATGCTTCCTTGAACATATTTCTTTTTCTGTTCAGGTTAATGCACACTTTTTATTTCATATTTATTCTTATCTCTAAATTCTTCTAAACAAATTAGCACATCTCTTCTGATTATATTGATAAACTTCAAGCAGTTATCACATAGACTTCTATAAGTCCAAGCAAATGAGAATTAGAAAATACTTCTAGGTTATTTTTTTTTTCTGGGTTGTTCATACCCAGTGCTGCTCAGGGATTACTCCTGGCTCTGTGTTCAGAATTAACCCCTGGTGGGCTTGTGGAACCATATGGAACCTGTTGGCTTTGTGCAAGGCAAACACTGAGTTATCACTCCAGCCCGTTTCTATTGTGTCATGTATATTGTAGAAGAGGTCAACTTTCAATTCATTGTTAGTATTATTTTTTGAAAAGAAAATACTAGACAAAATAACATAACAGCAATGATTTTAGTTAATGTTATAAATACTAGCTTCATTCCCCACTCAATTTCTTATTGTTTTAGTTATGAGCAAATGTCGCTCTGAAATCTAACATTAATGAATGATGTATATAGATTACTGAGCCATTGTATGCGTGATTGTTTTAAAAATAACTGACATAATTGAAAAATAACTGACATACTTGAAAAATAACAGCATATTAATTTCAATTATAAGGCACATCTGTGGACTTTAAAAATACAAATGATTATTATGCTTTCCACATTTAAAATGTAATCATTTTCAGGGAAAATATGGTGTTGATGGTACACATGTACTTTCTGTTGAGATATCTGGATTTATTAAGACATTTACTGAAAAATTTAAGACCGAATGCTGCAAATTAGATTAAAATTTAGTGTATAAATAACAAAAAATTTCAGTGCTTATTATTTTGAATAAAAATCACCTGTTTGTTGTTTAAATGGGCTCAACTTAAGGTCATACAAAATGTTAGATTAGTCTCTAACTAAAACATGCCAGATACTCTAATGGAAACACCATTTTACAGGAATCATTAAATCATTTTTTGGGAATCCTAAACAAATTCAAACATACCTTGCAAGGCAGAATGGATTTCCCAAAGAAGAAATATTTGATTTAAATTTTGAATGGCTGATAGGATTTGAGAGGTTGAACTAATGTGCTTAGCAGTCTAAATCAGGGTTCCAATATGCTCAAAAGAATCAGGACATTGGGGTTTTGGAAATTATAAAACAGTATAAATGAGGCATATAATTCCTGCAGAGGAATGAGAGGGATTAGATCTAAGAAGATCAACAGTGAGAATCCCGCCCCCTGCATTGGTAGTTTAGATTTTATGCTCTATATAATATTTGTGACTGCAATGACTTTGCCTTATGATGTTCAGTGCAGTGGAAAATTTCCCTCCACTCTGAGTTTTTCTCAGTTTGGACAAGTAATTAAAACAGCATCAGACAGGTTTACAATGGAAAATAAATTTAATAACACACGCATGGAGAATTTACATGGCTACAAACCAACCTGGTTGAGCTATTTTCTATTTAGCATCTTAGACACCTGGAGTGTCAGATAGAAAGAGGATATTTCACATGACATGGAAGACATAAATTAATCTGTAATTCTAAGAGTAAAAAATGAAATTATCAAAATCACACACACCTATATTTGGAAGATATGCTCTAAAAGGAGAAAACAATCACTGTTTTTTTTTTTTTCAAGTAGGGAAAACCAAGAAATTGAAACTAAGGGGAGGGACATTTTTTTCCCAATCTCTAGGTCTTTCCTTGTTCATAATTTGAAATAATCTGCCTTCTGTGTGTAATAGTAGTAACAGTTCATGACACCCATCTAACCCAAATTAGTTACTTGTATCCCTGTATGGTGGCGAATTAAGATCTGCATATGAGGTGAACAAAGCCTGTTTATGAAAAATTGTGAAAAGAGGACATTACTTCTTTGGGGAAGATTAGTACTGATTTGAAGGCTGTTTTGTAGAGTTTTCCTGCAAATAATAAATGCATATTGAAGGCGGGGAGTTGGAAAAGTAGAAAGGGAAAAGAGAATGTTGGTAATATGTCTTAGTATTGATGAGTTTTTATATTATTATGAGCTATATGTATATATCTGTAGTACCCAACTTTCTCAGTGTTTATTTAAGATGAGATTATTTCATGGAGATTGGGTGGATAGGGTGATTTATTTTTTGTTCGTTTTTTTGGCCACACCCATTTGATGTTCTGGAGTTACTCCTGGCTATGCGCTCAGAAATTGCTCCTGGCTTGGGTGATATTTGCCTTGACTGTGGATAAGCAAGTTTGGGTCACTGGCAGCCAATTTGGTCCTCAAGTCCTGCCAGGAGTGATCCCTGAGTGTAGAGACAATAGTAGATTCTAAGCCTCACTGGATGTGGCTTAAACCCGCCTCCCAAAAATACAGATTGTATTATTTCTCACTCTTTTTCCCCGTTGTTTATGCTAACCTGCAATCATAAACATACCCGGTTAGAGGTTTGTACACACTTTTTTTTTAACTTAGGTTGTGTTTTTTTTTTCTTTTTAATAATATGTTTATTTAAGCACCATCATTACACCATGTATGTAGTTGGGTTTCAGTTATAAAATAGAAAACCCCACTTCTCCATTGTTTACCACAAAGAGTGGTGAGTTTAATTAGAGATATAACTACACTGACAACAAACATGTTGTACTTGCACACTTTTGGGTGTAGAGCTCTTTAGGATTCACAGTAGCATATGTTCACTATGCAGTCACATACTGCCAACATGCCAGGAATAAAGAGTTAAGTTTGGTTTCCAGGGTTGCTCAGCATGTGGCTGGTGCTGAGGTTCAAATTCAGTCTCAGATGGAAAGCTACTGCTCTACTATTGTGTTTTAAGTTGTGCTTTTCTTTCTTTTTTTTTTTGGGGGGGGCAGCCATTTGACACTGATGGGTTACTCCTGGCTATGCGCTCAGAAATCGCCTCTGGCTTGGGTGGACCATATGGGACTCTGGGGGATCGAACTGCAGTCCTTCTCAGGTTAGTGCTTGCAAGGCAGATGCCTTACCTCTAGTGCCACCTCTCTGGCCCCTAAGTGGTGCTTTTAAACAATAAAACTCTACAATGATTTGATTAGCCATTATGTGCTAAGAGCCAGGAGGTAAAATTACTGCTTTATTATCATTAATTTTTTTAGAAATATTATTACCTAGGATTTATTACATGCTACACAATTTCTCAGGCCTTCTCATTAGATTTTACTAAGCAACCAAATTATTTTTGAAAATAAAGAAAACATAGGTGTGCTATTCTAATGTCTCTGTCTTTACACCAAAAATGGAGATACTGTATGATTTCTATTTTTTTTTTTGTTTTTGTTTTGGCCACACCCAGGGATGCTCAGGGGTTACTCCTGGCTATGCGCTCAGAAATCTCTCCTGGTTTGGGGGGCCATATGGGATGCAAGAGGGATTGAACTGCATTCCATCCTGGGCCAGCCATGTGCAAGGCAAACACCCTACCTCTGTGCTCCAGGCCCTGATTTCTATATTTTGTTAAATTCCATTGAAGGTAGTGGATGTAAATTTATAGTTTTAGTTTTTATAAAAAAGATAATATTTCTAAAATGTTTCATGACTTTCATAGTGTTCCTCTTTCATTATATTGTATTATGTATTTATATAAATATATTTATACATATCGATAAATATTATATGAATAGTTAACTCTTCCATTATTGTGTATATAATTTTTAAATTAATCTAGTATATTTTCTTTTTTATAACTATACACCTCTGAAACTTAAAGTGAATTGATCCTCAGAGTCAGAGATGTGTAGAGTGAGTTGATGCTTGCCTTCTAGCCAACTAGCATCGGTTCCCAAGACATCTCATATAGTATCTTGAATCCTGCCTGTATTAGTACTTAGTGTATAAACAGAAGTCAGTCCTAAACACCACCACATAGTGTGCCAATACTCGCAAACTAAATAAACGTTGAACTGATCCTAGATAACTAAAATCTAAAATTACATGTTATCAATAAATACTGATTAACTATAAAATTGCATATAGTATACATTATCTTGCTAAAGAGATAGAAACTGAACCATCTGATTTTTCCCTTCATAATCATGTGCCATAGATATAGAAAGATAGTCCAGAGGGTGGAGAACTTGCTTTGCACATGTCCCACCTGGGTTTTATTCCTCAGTACCCTTAGCTCCCTGCCAGGAGTTATCCCTCAACTTAGAGCCAGAAATAAGTTCTGAGGACTACTGTGTATGGCTCCCAAAAGAAAAATAGAATCGTGTACTATACCTGAAGAGAGAAGGTCAGATTCACGGTAATATTCTCTACTGGGTGCTAAAAAACAATCACCAAACTGATTTGATCTGTTTACTTCCAGAAAGCCATATTTTGGAGGATGTCAACAAGTGCATCATAGCCTTGAGAGACCAGGATCCGGATCACTTAGATCGCGCTGCTGGAGCCATTAGAGGTCGGGCAGCAAGAGTCGCTCACATCGTCACCGGGGAAATGGACAGTTACGAGCCTGGGGCTTATACAGAAGGGGTGATGCGAAACGTGGACTTCCTCACAAGTCACAGTAAGTTGCTTTCCCCAAATTACTGCTGTATTTATCATAGCTGCACTGGATCTGATTTTTGAATTGACGTAGTTATAAAATACCATATTTTTGTAACATAAGATGCACTCCCTCCCCCAAAAGATGGGTCTCATGGAGAGAATACAACCTGAAGCTGAAGCATGAGGGTAGGCAAGGGGTGGGGGAGGAGGCAATTGGGGGGCATTGGTAGTGGGAATGTTGCACTGGTGAAGAGGGGTGTTCTTTTCTATAACTAACACCCACCTACAAACATGCCTGTAATCATGATGCTTTAATAAAGATATTTTTAAAAAACTAATGGAATTTAAGAAAAATAAAAGACATTTTTGCAATAATTCTTAGAGACAAAAGAGAGGAGGGCTGGAAAGTCCAGCTTCACAACATGAAGCTCACCACAGAGTGATGAGTGCATTTAGAGAAATAACTACATTGATCATTTTCATAATAAAGTGAATGAATGAGGAAAGTAGAAAGTCTTCTAGAGTACAGGCAGGGGTGGGGTGGGGAGGAGGGAGATTCTGGACCTTGGTGATGGGAATGTTCCACAGGTGAAGCCGGGTGTTCTTTACATGACTGAAACCCAACTACAATCATATTTGTAATCAAGGTGTTTAAATAAAGATATCAAAAACTAAATAAAAACTATGTGCATCTTACGGTCAGATGCATCTTATAGAGTAAAAAATAAGGTACTCAATAATACAAAAATATCTCAAACTCTGTTGCTTATTTTTAAGATTGATTGCTTATTTTTAAATGGACTGACTAGCTATAGGAAATATGCTTGAAATTGGTTAGATAATTTGGAATTTATCCCTCAGAATGAAATATATTCATTGAAAGAAGACTTTTACATTGGGGTTGGAACATATGTACAGTGGGTAGGGCATTTACCTTACATTTTGCTGATCCAAGATTGAGACCCATCTCCCAGTATGATCCTATGAGTATGACCCAATATGGTCCTCTAGAGTGAACCAGAGCCAGGAGTAAGCCCTGAGCTTACTCAGTGTGGCCCCAAAACAAATAAAGAGAGGTTATTCTCACCACAATGCCCCCCAATTGTCCCCTCCCTCACCCCTTGCCTACCCTCATGCTTCAGCTTCAGGTTGTATTCTCTCCATAAGACCCATCTTTTGGGGGGATAAGTGCATCTTATGGTACAAAAATACGTACAAAAATATATATGTATATATATAATAAAATTATTCATAAACTATGACCCTTCATAATTATTTTATTAATGCCAGTATTAGGAGATATAATTAGGACAAATCCAATAAGTACATAATTGTTTCTGAACCTTGTTTGAGCACTATTATGGAATTTTTAGGTTTTTGTTTATATTACTCAAACATAATCCTTACCCTTTTTTCAGATAAATGATCTCAGCCTTCATCATCAGACCATTTTGAAAAGAACATAGAACATATTTTTATAAAATATGGAGCTAGCCTGTATTTCTTGGTTAGTTTGTAATTGCCTGTTAAAATGGTATTCTAATCTTTAGAACTATTAGCCTATATTTCAAGAAACTTACAGAACTATTTAAATTCATATGGATTCATAAATACATAATTTTCATGAGAACAGTAAATGTTTTTAAGTTACAATGTAAATTTTCCCTATGAAAACTCTCTGTGGCTTATACGGTCTTGAGATTGATATTTCTCCTTTTATTCGTTTGGTTTTTGAACCAAAATCCTAGAGGTGCTCAGGAATTACTCCTTGTTCTGTGCTCAGAGTAACTCAGGGATAATCAAGAGACCACAAGTATTGCCAGGAATTGAATTTGAATCTATGGTAAATAAAGCATGAGCCTTCCCTCTGTAGTACCTCTCTGGCCCCAGGGAGTTTTTCTTACTACCCACTTCCTAATATTAAGTTAAAGATAGAAAAGTTATTCAAAATCATTTTGAATTTTTATACTCAAATTATCACTCTTAGAATGTTTTACTTGACTTATGTATAAACATATTAAATTTGGACACGTGCATTTTTAGTAAAAAAATGATAGAGAGATAAAGATAGCAAAAATTCTTGTGGGAGGGAGGGAAATGCTTTTTGGAATTCATTTGATTAGAAAAACAGTAGCGTCTAATATTCCATTACTTTTTAAAATCTAGTTATGAAGAATTACAACTTGAGTTTAATTTGCATTGTAAAGAATTGATAATTGATCTACCTGTTTTCCTAGGATGTGAAGGCAGAAAATCATTGATGAGCCCTTGCAACCAGTTTTGTCATGATCCTTTTTGTAACAATAAAAAAATACTATATGGAAAAATAAAGTTTACAAGCAATTAATTATATAATATTAAACTTATATTTCCATACCTGTGCCTTACATTCAATGGTATTACAAAAATGTTCATCATAGTCATTTTACCAGTGATATATGTTAATTTATATAATAAAAATAATTGAATTATGTTCATAACTAAACCTTTTGCATAAAACAAAATTTGTTAGATTTATTTTTGTTGTTTATAATCAATTATAAATTTGTGATTAAATCTTATTTCTGATAATGCAGCACTTTTGAGTAGATGAATAATGCTTAATGATTTTTTATTTTAGCCAAATGAAAAATTTCTATTGGAAATTGAATTGGAATATTCCTAACAGACTATAATACTAGTTACTAGGACTGTTCTCTGTTTTGGTACTCTAAATATACTAGTAGCATCTTATAAATACTCTATTCATATCAATGCCTATAGGAAATATAAATTGTACAATTTTATACACCAGTAGATTGAATGTGCCATATTCAATTAGGTATAAGTGAGATTCTGGTGTCCATTAGGTGAAATGTGTTTTGGAAATATTCTGACCACAAAACAATTCTCATCATCTAAAATCAGAAAAAATAGATTTTATCCAATTTTACCAATAATTCTCTTATTTTTTTATCTTGCCAGTATAACTAATAGGGCTTACAGTATCAGGAGAGAGGTTATTTTTATTTAATTATAGATAACATTGCAATACATTTTTAATTATGTAATTATAAATTTTTAAACAAATTATGTCTTATGTTTCAAATAAAATAAAGTATTTTTTTTTGTTTTTTTTGGGGGGCCACACCCGTTTGATGCTCAGGGGTTACTCCTGGCTAAGCGCTCAGAAATTGCCCCTGGCTTGGGGGGAACCATATGGGACGCTGGGGGATTGAACCATGGTCCTTCCTTGCAAGGCAGACACCTTACATCTAGCGCCACCTCACCGGCACCAATATAAAGTATTCTTAAGTTAGTCTGCATAAATAATTTCTGTTCTAATAATATAGTTTCTTATTTTCTATATTTTCTTTGCCTTTCTAATTTTTATTTCAGTTTTTCAATTAATTTTTGAATTATCTTTCGAGATAGTGTTTTATTAGCTAATTTCAACCTGAGGGAGGGACTTCAGAGCATAAAAGCCGGCTATCCTTTGCAAAAGCTGGCTCCCTGTGTGTGACACCAGGCGGGGAAAATCCGCGAAAGTACACCGGCCCAGTGGGGCTCAGCTGTGAAAGACTGTGAGTGTGACCTGTCTATGTCTGTCTACTGTCCTCTTGCGTGAAACTCTTGCGAGTGGGGCAAAAAGAGCCTCCAGAAACCTCGCTCGCCCAGACGCCATTTTCAGGGAGGGACTTCAGAGCATAAAAGCCGGCTATCCTTTGCAAAAGCTGGCTCCCTGTGTGTGACACCAGGCGGGGAAAATCCGCGAAAGTACACCGGCCCAGTGGGGCTCAGCTGTGAAAGACTGTGAGTGTGACCTGTCTATGTCTGTCTACTGTCCTCTTGCGTGAAACTCTTGCGAGTGGGGCAAAAAGAGCCTCCAGAAACCTCGCTCGCCCAGACGCCATTTTCAGGGAGGGACTTCAGAGCATAAAAACCGGCTATCCTTTGCAAAAGCTGGCTCCCTGTGTGTGACACCAGGCGGGGAAAATCCGCGAAAGTACACCGGCCCAGTGGGGCTC
Organism: Suncus etruscus; assembly: GCF_024139225.1. Classification (NCBI taxonomy): domain Eukaryota; kingdom Metazoa; phylum Chordata; class Mammalia; order Eulipotyphla; family Soricidae; genus Suncus; species Suncus etruscus. The sequence goes on from NC_064864.1 coordinate 3,316,009, forward strand.
AGCTGTGAAAGACTGTGAGTGTGACCTGTCTATGTCTGTCTACTGTCCTCTTGCGTGAAACTCTTGCGAGTGGGGCAAAAAGAGGCTCAGAGGAGCACGGCCGCTCCGCTTCGCTACGCGGCCGTGCACTCTTTCTAAGGAAAGAACTCCATTGCAACAAGAAGGAAAAATCACACTAAGAACGGCGCTATATCACAGAAGCAAACATTTCTCTCTGGACTGTCTTCTCTGTTGCATGCTCGGGCCTAAGATTTGACCCAGTGTGAGGCTTCATCCACGGAGGACTCCCCTCCCTTAGAGGCAAGTCAGCCCATCCAGAAAGGGAGGAGCCAGAGGAGTGTGCTGCCTACATCATATAGACAATGAATACCACTACAACACGTAGAAAAACCCACAATACAAATGTGACAATGGGGAAACAGCGCAGGCCAGCATCAGACATAGAGAATGAAGATGACAATTCTGAGGACCAGATAATGACTGAACAACTAATCAACCTCTCAGATAAGGACTTTAGACTAGCAATATGGAAGGTGCTCAACAGACTCCAAGAAACCATGGATCGAGTTGAACAGAACACTAATAAGAACCAAGAAAATATGAAGGCAGAAATGACAAAACTCCAAACTGAAATAACATGTCAACTAACAGGCCTGAAAAACTCAGTAAACGAAGTGAATGACAAAATGGATAAGCTCTGGGACAGGGTATCAGAAGCAGAGAATAGACTTGGTGCTGTGGAAGATGAGATACATAACAATTCCATACAGCAGGAGAGATTGGACAAAAAACTTAAAGCAAATGAGCAGACAATGGAAAAATTAGTCAAAGAATGGGAACAGACGAAAATAGAAGTCTATGATAAGATCAACAGAAACAACTTAAGAATCATTGGAGTCCCAGAGACCCAGGAAGAAAATTTCCAGGAAGAATCAATGGTCAAGAACATCATTAAAGAGAAACTTCCAGAGCTAAAGAATATATGTGATCAAATCCTGCATGCCCGAAGAGTACCAACCAAAAGAGACCCCAGAAAAACCACCCCAAGACACATCCTAGTCACAATGACAAATCCCACAGATAGAGACAGAATTCTGAAAACAGCAAGATCAAAAGGGGAAATCATGTTCAAGCAAGCTTCCCTGAGATTTACAGCAGACCTGTCACCAGAAACGCTCAATGCCAGAAAGCAGTGGTGGGATATTGTGACAAGACTGAATGAAATGAATGCTTCACCCAGAATACTATACCCAGCAAAACTCACTTTCCGGTTTGATGGAAGAATACATGGTTTCACAGACAAAAAACAGCTCAGAAACTTCACAGACACAAAACCAGTCTTAAGAGAAAAACTGAAAGACCTAATCTAAGACAAGACTACCCAAAAGACACACCAAATTTTGAAATAAAGATGGCGTTAAATCCCAGGACAATTCTTTCTCTCAACGTCAATGGACTAAATGCACCAGTTAAGAGACACAGAGTGGCTAAATGGATCAAAAAACTCAATCCAACCTTCTGCTGCCTACAAGAAACGCACCTGAATAGTCAGAACAAACATAGACTCAAAATAAAAGGCTGGAGAAAAGTTATCCAAGCAAACAACACCCATAAAAAAGCTGGAGTGGCCATACTAATATCAGATAATGCAAACTTTATACTCAGGAAGGTTGTAAGGGACAAAGACGGACATTTTATATTAATCAAGGGGTACGTAGAGCAGGAAGAATTCACTCTCCTAAACATATATGCACCGAATGAGGGGCCAGCAAAATATTTAATACAACTGTTGACAAATCTGAAAAATAATATCAACAACAACACAATAATTGTGGGGGACCTTAACACGGCTTTGTCAACACTGGACAGGTCAACCAGACTAAAACCCAACAAGAATATACTAGACCTGAGGAGAGAAATGGAAGAAAGAGGCCTAGTGGATATATATAGGACACTCCATCCCCAGAAACCTGGATACACATTCTTCTCCAATGTACATGGGACATTCTCCAGGATAGACTACATGCTGGCACATAAAACATACCTCCATAAGATCAAGAGGATAGAAATTTTGCAGACTACCTTCGCTGACCACAAGGCTCTGAAATTATTTGTGAACTCCAAAGGGACTCAGAAGAAACACTTTAACACCTGGAAGTTAAACAGCCTCATGCTCAATAACCAGTGGGTCCGAGATGAAATCAAGGAGGAAATCAAAAGGTTCCTGGAAACAAATGACAATAAAGCTAATTTCAACCTTTTGTTCAAACATCTTTTCTTGAGATTTATCAAAAGTACATCTTACTAGAGGGAATTCTGAGCACTAAACTAATGAAAAAGCTAACAATATCAGTTTGACCTTAACTTAAGTCTTAAAATGCGAACATTTTTTTACACAGAGGTATTGTTTATGAAAATCCAACAACTATTTGATCCTCCACAATTATCTAAGAGAAAACATTCATATTTTTCACAGCTGCTCATAATTTGTATTTATAAATAATATTCAAATTAGTCAATGAAAATGTCATATTTTATGTTATGATGCCTGAATTGTTCACATTCTGCAAAGTTAATGATCTAGATATGGAGTCTGCTTATATTTCTGTCTCTTATATGAAATTCTCAGGTCTTAACCCTTTTAATGAAAATAACTTAATGAGTAAACTATTGTGCATTGTTTTTGTTACAGAGTTTCTATATTTGCAAAAATTGCCTTCAAGTATTGGCATCGGTGATGAAACCTAAATCATACTTGCTAAATCACAGAATGTCTGTGGAACATCGCACCTTTGATTTTAATCAGTCTTTTTGCTCATTAGCACATTTCCAAGATTTTATGATCTCCTAAATGTTTCTCAGTGCTAGGTAGCAGAATTACCCCAATACATATCAAGAATTCTTGTTGTTTCTAAACTCTGGCTGCTGGATTTTAGTAAAATAAGTGCAGGTAATGTAGTATTTAGTTTAAAAATGCTGTCATCTCTATGTGAAATGTTTGATTCAACTCAATTCTTCCCTATTGCTAACCTCTTCCAACTCTTATAAATTCCTAAGAGAGGAGAGAGCCAGAGATATGGTATATTTTTTGGGTATTAGTCCTAAATACAACAGACATGGTTCAATCCCCTACATCTCACATGAATCCCTTGAGTACCACCCAAAGTGATCCAGAAGTGCAGAACTGGGAATAAGTCCTAAGCAGAGCCACGTTTGCCCCCCAAACCAAAATGGAGTAAATACATGTGTTATTTGTTTATAAGTAATAAATGTTTTGGTTTTGGATAGCAATGAAAAGTCTTAGAGTTGGATTCTTATGAGAAAATTTCATTTCTTTCATAAAATGTTGAGGAAAAGTCTAACCCAAGGGTAGGCTGGCATTATTTTTCCATGTCCATAATTTATAAACTATCAAATCTATAAGCTAGCAGGTCCCAAAGTAGCTATGGCAATAATTAATTTCTTTTGTCTCACAGATTGTAAATTTTTTTTTCATGTCCCAGATTTTTATTTTTTTTCTTCTTTTTTTAAATTTTTAACATAATTTTTATTTTGATCATAGTGGCTTACATATTGTTGACAATAATATTTTAGGTACATATTTACATAAAATCAGGGGGGATTCCCATCACCGGTTTGTCTTCCCTACTCCTCCGTTTTTGTCCTACCTTCCATATCCTCTTCCCTCACCCCCAGGGCTGCTAGAATATGTGGTCCCCTCTGTACCTATCCTATTACTTCGTAGTCTTACACCTGTTTGGTCCTGATGCCTCCTTTATTTCCCCCTCTAATTGGGGGGCAGGACTAGCTAGTTCAAGTTATGTGGTTTTGTTTGAAGAGGAGAAAAATAATAAACTGGGGTAAAAGTCTAATACGCCGGGAATAAGCAGAATTCTTTTAGAGGCTCTCGCCATCGGTTTGAGAGGAAGGAGAAAAAGAAGGTGAAACAGTCCACCCCTACGAAATGAAGTGTCAAATATCCATTAAGATTTCCAACAATAACGCTAAGCACCCCAAAAACAGAACAAAACAAACAAACAAACAAACAAAAATGTCGTGGTCTTGAGAAAGGCATCATGGCAGAGCCCATGAAGAGGGAAAAGAAGGGGCCTGAGAGATCACATGGAGGCAAGGCGTCTGCCTTTCATGTAGGAGGTCATCGGCTCGAATCTCTGCGCCCCACATGATCCCTCATGCTCGCCAGGGGCAAACTCTGAGCCCGGAGCCAGGCATAATCCCTGAGCACTGCCGGGTGCCACCCAGAAATCTGAAAAGAAGAAAAAAAAAAGAGAAAAAGAAAAAAAAAGGAGAAAAAAAGATAAGTGGGGGGCAATAACTTCAATAACCACACTAAAACAAAGAAATCGACCAAAAATAAATTTTAAAGATTTTGAACTTAGTACCACCAGTCCAGATGACACTTGAGAGTACCAATACGTTTCTTTAAGAATCATTTACTTGTTTGTCAAGAGTGCAATGGATTTGAGCATTTGTCTTTGCAAATGACTAAACCAGGTTCCATTCCCAGCATCCCATTGAGTCCCCAAACCTGCCAAAACTGATTCTTACGTGCAGAGTCGAATTATTTCTTTAGATGTTTCCTTGAGCCCACCTTATTGTCATGTACATGCTAGACTAAAATACATCCGATTTGTGTCTGTTAATTCTTTTCTAACAGTAAAAATGTTTTTTTCTCTGTTTCTCTTCTCAAATTATAGTAATTCTATTTTCTCAAATGTCACCCTCTTTGCTAAGAACCTTTTTAATCCCTTTCAGTTAGAATTAATTACTCCTAGCCTGGAAGCTAGCTCCTAGGGCTGGAACAAATATTTTGCCTCTGTTAGATTCTGGGTTCAATAGTTGGCACTGAAAATCTTGTCCTCACCTGAGTGAACACTGTTGAGTGTGACTTTTGTGGGTTCTGTTGACTACATAGGACCCCTCAAATAATTGCTCATTATCTGTCATCATAGGAGATCTTGTCTCTAGGTCATTACTTATTTCACTTTACTTTACATGATATTAAATGATTTATAGGAATTAAATTATTTCTGTGAAAAGTCTTGAAGTCTGTTCAGTTTTGAGCTGCAAACATCAGCATTTAACAATAAATGAATTAAGCAAAACAAACACTGAAAAAAATGGGCATAGTGAGAAAACAGCAACGACGTATAAATTAAGTTATGACAAAGAGCTGTTTGAGGTTCCTTTCCAGTCCTCAGAATATTTAATGCAATTGTTGGCAACATCATGTCTGACACTCAGCCTCACAGATGGCATCTTCCCTTGCCACCGCTGGAATGCATATTTGTCTGGAATAGATACTTCCAATGCTGGAATCGATCCTAAACTGATTCCAGTGTTTTCCTCACTTGATTGAATTCAATTTCCTAAGCAGAGACATCTTATTTTTAGTCTCATGTGTCTATGCTCTGATTGATGTCCTGCTCAAGGGGAAAAAAAGTGTCACATAATGTGCCTTTGAACTTCCAGAGATATGGCTCTTTGTTAAGACTCTCAAACAGGTTGTCTAAGAGGAGGAAATGTTAGCATCTGTGGCCAAAAGTTGGTGGTATTGATGAGAACTTGAAGACAAGGGGAAAGTTACAAGGAGTTTTTTTTTTTTAATTTTTTTTAATAGACGGGATTTGGGGACTATAGCGTGTATAAGGCTTAGAGGTGGCAGATATGGATTTTTGTCCTCAGCACCATCTGTGAGCAGAGGCAGGAGTGATTCCTTAGCATTGATGGGGCCAAAAACAACGACAAAAAAAAAATAGGGAAAATCGAGGCAGAATATTTCCTGCAGGTTTATTCATATCTAAAATTGGACGATGACCTACTTCTACATGTAACACACCCAACCTGAAATGATGCCTTTGAGAAATTCATTGCTAAACCCAACTCTTTTTTTCTTTTTGGTGGGGGGGTCACACCCTGTGGAACTAAGGGGTTACTCCTGGCTCTGTGCTCAGAAGTCGCTCCTGGCAGGCTTGGGGACTATATAGGATGCTGAGAGTCGAACCGCCATCCATCCTGGGTTGGCTGCATGCAAGACAAATGCCCTACCGCTGTGCTGTTGCTCTGGCCCCAACTCCTTCTTGATGGATTTTGAAATTTAAAAATAGACAAAAATGCATTCTTCTTAGTTGGATTTTTATAGAGGCATTTTGATTCTATTCAGTAGTATATGTAAATACATTAAACGAATTATATTTTATTGCCAATGTAGTATGGCAGGATAACATAGCAGGAATTTATGAAGCTTAGTGAAAGGAAAAAATATCTTTTAGAAGCTAATTGTTTTTCTCTAATAAGAATGACACAAAATTAATAGGCCTATTTGGAGCTCTTATTAAAATATATTGCTAGAGCTGGAGAGGTAGCACAGCAGTGAGGGTGTTTGTCCTGCAGGAAGCTGACCCGGGTCTGATCTCTGGCAACCCATAGGGTAGTCTGAGCCAGGAATTATTTCTGAGTTCAAAGCCAGGAGTAAACATTGAGCACTGTCCAGTGTAGCTCAAATACCAGTATATATGCAATATATATCTATATATGGAATATATAGATAAGATATATATCACTGAATTAAAATCCAACGATTTAAATTTTATCACTGAATTTAAAGTAGAATTATACAATATGACTCAGGATAGCAATATATATAAGAAATTATTACATATATGTATGTATATGTATATGTATATATACACATATAGGCTTAATGTGGTGCTCTTATTAAAATATATTAAAATTATATACAATATATTAATATCCTATTTAATGAATATTAATATATTACTTAGCACATAACATATTAATGCATATGATATAATATTGAAATATAGGTATTAAATATTAAACAATGCCTTATTAATTAATAATATGTTTCATTGACATTGAATTGACTTATTAAAATAAATTAGAATACATTACTGGAACAAAGTGATAGCACAGCAATATATTTTAATAAGAGCACCACAATGCATATGTATTTCCAATATATCCTCCATGTTGCTATCATGAGTCACATTGTATCATTCTAATTTAAGTCCAGTGATAGGCTCTTTGACTTCCTTCATTTTAAGATGTACTAGACATTCCATGTAATGACCCAGATTAATGACTTTTACAACCAATGTTCCCCTGGTCCTGGAAACAAGAAGTGTATATTAAAGGTTGGGGTGTACTGAATGAAGGCTCTGATCCCATTAAAAATGTTTGGACTTCTCAGCCACCAGAAGCCTGGGATCAATAAACCCAATCCCAGCAACCCACTAAGACACTACTGTATGTTACAGCAGTTGCTGGAGAACTCAGCTATATATTTAATAAAACAACTAAGCCTTCATTATAGAATTGCTGCTAGATATTTGTTATATAACTCTATCATCATGCATTTTTTCAATACATTTAGTATATGACTATAGGCTCATTTCTTTGATTCCATCATGAAAATCATATATTTGAACATAATGAAATATCTCTTTCAGTTATAACAGTATCTGGTATCTGTTACGTTTTGGGCCACATCTGGCAAAGTTCAGGACTGACTCCTGGCTCGTCACTCAGGAATTACTCCTGACAGTGCTCAGGACCATATGAAATCCCAAGGATGAAACCCGGGTTGGTTGTGTTCAAAGCAAGCACTATATCCGGTCCATAAAAGAATCTATTTTAATAATAGTGCTCAGTTGTAAATATTTTAAATTATTTTAAATGATATTTTATTTTAAATCTTATTTTAAAGATATTTATTTGTTTTAGGGATCGTTGTTTATGACTGAATCTAAATACATACTTATACCTATGAAGTAGAAATATTTATATATTCATTTGTGGTCCTAAATTAAGGTTCAGTGTCATTGAATTGAAGCCTTAAAGGGAGTTGCTATGTGTTACAGATTTTATTTCTTTAACTTTTAGAGAGGACATAAACCTAAATTGTATGAATTTGAATATATAATTTGTTTTGAATTTCTACTGGTGTTAAGCATTTTGTGTAGACACCAGTACTTATTTGGTATTAATTTTAGCCACTTAAGCCCCAGGTTCTCTTTCCAAATGGTCTTTAATGGCAAATTATTTGAGAGTTCTAAAATTCTGTTCTGTTTCAGTATCGTTGTATATGCACAGTGGCATAGCAATATACTAAAGAGTAAGTATAGTAAGTGAAAAATTACAGTTGTTTTAGAACAGTTTCAATAGCTGTTACAAAAATAGTGTATGAATAAAATAAAGCCTTTATTATATCAAGCTTCATAAAGTGAAAGAAAGAAATACTAAAAAAGTAATCATGTAGAGAAAACTGTAGTTCACTAAAATGGCTTCAATGAAAAAGCTCATGCCTAAAATTTTTGAGGTTCTGAGTTCGATCCCTGGTACCATATGCCTTTCACCCAAGCTACTATTGGTTTTAATCCTGCTAGAACCCTAACAACCTTATTAATAAATGTTATTTCTTTATTATTTGTGCTTATTGATGGAATTTTAGTCACACTTCTGACAAAAATTAAATGGCACACACAAACACACAAAAACTATTAGAAGCAATCAATGTCTTAAGAGATCAGGTTATAAAATTCTATGGGAAGTCTGTATATAAATAATGAACTGAAAGAAAAAAGAATAAAGTAAACAAATTTTGAACATAGTATATAAACACATAAAATACCTAACAAATGATGGGAAAGGCACTGTGAAAGGAGGCAGCACTGAAAGAAATAGAAAAGGGTACCATGAAATCAATGTATATCCCATGTTCCTGGATTAGAAGAGAAAATGCTGTCATTCTGACCCAAATTATTATACATATTTATTGCAAAATACTTAAATTTCTTCAAAATAACAAAGAAAAATCTCTACTAAGATTTATATAAAGCATGAAAATCGCTGAATAACCAAGAAAAAAATAAAAAAAATAAGATTGGAGATAATTATTTTTCTGACTGTAAACGGTAGTGTAAAGCTATAGCAATCAAAATGGTACCATATTGAAATAATGAAGTCTCACAAGCTAATAGGATGGAATTTAGAGTGTTGAGATAATCCTTAGGTTTCTGGGAAGCTAAGATATGGTAAGAGTTTAGAACATAAAATGGGGCAAGAAAAGTCTCTTTAAAATTGGTAATGAGAAAATGGCATAATTCACATATGGAAAAATGAAGCTGGAACCCTATCTCACACCATTAACTTAAAGCAAGAATCTCATAAAAGATTTTTAAGTAAAAAGCAAAACCTTCTTGGAAATATGAAAGCTCTTTAAAGATCTGACTCCAGAAAAAAAGACAATGAAAGTAAAATACAAATGGGATTACACTGAATTAAAATTTTTTTACATGGCAAAATAAGTTTGAACCAAGACATTCAACTGAGTGGAGAAATTTGTTTTACACAATATATCAATATTCAAGACTTATAAAGCACAAAGGTCAACAATGAAAAATGTACAAAGCTCACCACAAAGACTGATGAGTGCAGTTAGAGAAATAACTACATTGAGAACTATCCTAACAGTGTCAATAAATGAGGAAAGTAGAAAGCCTGTCTCTAGCACAGGATGGGGTGAGTGAGGAGGAGGGAGATTTGGGACATTGGGAATGGGGATAGGGGTGTTCTTTACATGACTGAAGCCCAACTACAATCATATTTGTAATCAAGGTGTTTAAATAAATATATTAATAAGAAAGAAGTTTGAAATTCACCTGTTATTTTTGAATCTTTATTTTGCCTACAATGCACATATTCAAAAGTATTGAGCTTCCCAAATTCTTACATATACCAATAAACCTGTGTGTTTTTCTAAAGAAAAATGTACAAAGTGGTATTCAAAATGCAGAGAAGAGATGAAAAAATACTTTGCTAATGAAGACTTACAAATGGTTAGGCATATGATAAAGGGTTTATTCAAACTTTCCAAGGAATGTAAGTGAAAGCAGCTATGAGATATCATCTCATGCCAGTGAGAATGACATGAATCTAATAGACTGGAAATGACCATAACTCTAAAAGTTGAAGGGAGTAGTGAAAAAGAAACCCTCATTCACTGTTGATGGGAATTTATTTTAGAATTAAATAAAAACATCAATTATGAAAACTTTGAAAATCGGATTGCTTTAAATACAAAAATTCAAAAACCCAAAACAGTCAGAGGGAGATAGACTGAGAATGTTCTCACTCATCTATGGGTTTTGAAAAAAATAAAAGACATTTGTGTAATGATTCTCAGAGGAGGACTGGAAGGTCCTCACGACATGAAGCTCACCACAGAGAGTGATGGATGCAGTCACAGAAATAATTACACTGAGAACTATCATAACAAAATGTGACTGAATGAGGGAAGTAGAAAGCCTGTCTAGAGTACAGGCCAGTGTGGGCTGGGTTGGAGGGACATTTGGGACATTGGTGATGGGAATGTTGCACTGGTGAAAGGTATACATATATATATATATATGTATATATATAAATGCTAAACAATAATAAAAAATGAGAATGAGAAGTTAACACACTAGATTTAAAAAATAAATTAGTAAAAAAATATCAAAAACCCAAAACAAAAGTCACATAAATTCTATGTATTTCTCAATGCAAGTAGATAATCCTAAAACTTAAAATTTCTGGTAGTATTCCTGTTAACTTATTTTAAGAAATTTGGCATTTATTATCTTTGTTATATCTTTCATTTCTGTTAAAAACACATCTCATGCCATATGGCAAATGAAATTTGTTCTTTTCGTTTATACACAGATATGCTTACATCATATTATTTTATGCGTATAAATATTATACTGTACAAATATTTATATGTCATATATAACATATGCATATATAATGTTTATCCTCTAACAATGATATATCAAGTATATTATCAAACTTGATATATAAATATATGTGTAACTGAGTAGAAATAACAAACATGAAGTGTACAAAAAATTATTATATTTATCAATGAATAAAACAGACATAAAATGGCATAACCAGTACAATTTTCTCTTCTGTTTTGTGATAAGTAAAAGTAGGGTTTAGTGAGGTTTAGTTGGGTGCACCTGCTGTGCTCATGAATTATTCCTGTTGGTGTTTGAGGAACATATGTATTGAGATTGATAGAACCTCAGGTCTACTGTAAGCAAGAAAAGCGCCTTAGCTTCTGAACTCTCTCTGACCCTAAATATTCAAGATATTTCTAGGCTTTTCCTCAAAAGTGTATGCACATATGGTATGAACTTTGAATATTATAAAACTGTAGGAACTAGCCTGTGGTTCAGAATATGTTATCAAAATTTCACATTCTACCTGGTGTCAGAGCAACTTGTTTATATTGCTTAGGGGTATATACAATGAAGGTTCATGCATATTTGACTATTTCCTACTGGGGTCTTTTATCTCAGTGTGAGATAAAAAAAAAGTTTGCTGGAATCTTTGTTTTGGGTTCTCCTAAAATAAAGCAGAGGCGTTGTACAAATTGTGACTAAGAAAGTTTAGCATAAGTGAAGTATACCTATTGGAGAATTTGTTGCCTGAAACAAGTTTCATTAAGTATAAAAACCTATACGACTTTGAAAATGTTTTAATATCTAAAGCTGTGTAATAGTTGCACTCTAAGGTTATACTTAAAAACTTTGTTTCTGCAAACTGAAAGAGAACAAAGTATTTTCAGAAATCAAAACAAAGTAATTCTATCTAAATTATACAAAATAGGCAAATAATTACAGCAGATTTTATTGTTAACTGTCCTTTATTCTTTTTCTGAAGTTTCTCAGTAGACTATTATAATTGAAAATTAAGCCTCAAAATGGCTAGATTTTCCTGATTGTTTTTAGAGTTATTTCTAAGTTATGGATATGCGAGATTAGACTTTCATTTAATTTAGAACAATTGATTATACAACAGATCTAAGTGGTGAATAAGAAAATATTTTTCTTAGAACTAAGACTTTTATGATCTATTTTCTCTAATGCTATTCCCCAAATTACCACCTTGCCCCTTAAACACTTAGAAAATAATCATATATTCTTCCTACGAATTGTCTATTGTTGCACAAAAAATTAATCTAAATGTAGCAGATTAAAATGGAAAACCTTTAAACCCTTCCCAGTTTCTGAGAGTTATGAATAATGAAGCAATTTACGTACTTGAGTGTGGCTTGGGGTCTCCCATAAGGCTTCAGTCACAGTTTTGCAAAAGTTGGACTAATCCAAGTATAGTCTGGGATGAAAGGTTTCCTTCCAAGATCATTCCCATATTGTTGGCAGGAGGCTTTAGTACCTTGCCACGTGGGCTTTCCATATGTTGCTTGGATAATCTCACAATTTGGCACTTGCTTCCCCCAGAGATCGTAATACAAGAAGTGAAGAAGCAGAGGTAGAATTTTTCTGATATTTTTACATATAATCTAAAGATATGTACAATATTATAGTTTAATGTAAAAAGTGTTAGCATGTGGCTCTATTTATGAGTGTAGGGACTTAGAGTAGATTTGAGTGTCTAGAGAGACAATGTCGTTGGGCCATGTTACAGACTATTCACCACATCTTGTAAACCTTTTGTATTTGGATTTTCTCAGTATCTTTCCATGCTGCTAAATATAGGAAAGTCTAACTTGTTTTTATTTTGGAACAAGGATAAAGTAGAGGGTGTCCCAAATGGGAAATATATGCTTTACCACTAATTTAGTACCTTGCGTTTTGATCTCACATCTACTCTTGAAAGCATAACTCAAAATCTGCCATCTTGTAGATATTTTCAAAAGATATATTGAATGGATAACTGGAAAAATGCAGTGTTTAGCTCAGGAAACAACATTTTCTGAACTTGATCTAGAGAGAAAAATACTTTAAAAAAGTTATTTGAAGGAATTGGGGAGATACTACCGTGGATAAAATACTTGCCTTGCACGTGCTCAATCTGAGTTTAATCCCCAGCCTCTCATATAGTCCCTTAAGTACTGTCTGGAATAATTTTTGAGTGCACAGCTAAGAGTAATTCCAGTTCATCATCTCATGTACTCCCAAAACAAAGAAATGGATTATCCTCTCACCATATATTTTGTAAAGTAGCTTTTTAAAAATATTTTTAATAGACACTAAGGTCAAGTTCATAAATGCTATTTTATTTTTATTATTATTTTTTTATTTAGGCACTATGATTTCAAACATGTTTGTAGTTGAGTTTCAGTGATAAACATAAAAGAACATTCTTCTTCGCCAGTGCAACTTTCCCACCTCCAATGTCCCCCATTCCTTTCTCTCCTACTCTCTGCCTGTCTTCAAGACAGGCATTCTATTTCTCTCACTCATTACCACTGCTATGATAGTTGTTAGTGTAGTTATTTCTCTAACTGCACTCACCACTTTTTGTGGTAAGCTACATATCATGGCCCGGTCCTTCCAGCCATCTCTATTGTCTCTGGTTAATAATACAATAATGTCTTTATTTTTCTTAAATTCCATAGGTGAGTGAGAATATTCTGTGTCTATCTTTGTTCCTCTGTCTTATTTCACTCAGCATAATAGTTTACATGTCCATTCATGTATATGAAAATTTTGTGCCTTTATTTTTTCTGATGGCTGCATAGTGTTTCTCTGTGTATATGTACCACAGTTTCTTTAGTCATAAATGTTTTAACTTTCACTTTGCTTCGATGGTCTGGTGGAAAAATTAAAATTTGTAAAACCAGTTTTTGTCTTAGGTTTATTCAGATACTATTATGGAAGTTGTTAACTATGAATCCCATCTTCTCTACTTCTAAAAGATTGAATTCAAATAGCTCTTGTATTTCTACACACATTATTTAAGTTATCCTCTAAAAAAACATTCTAATAAGTTAGCATGAATGCAAGGCAGGCTAATACAGTCATAGATTACCACCTAGAAATTTTAGCATTCTCAAAAGCCTACATGTATTTAGTAAATGAGGAATGAAATCTATACTGTTTAGAAAGAGAAGAGATTTTTTTTTTCCTTTTCTGTTGTTTGGTTGTTTTAGATGACTTCTATCCTCTTGGGATTTTTTTTTTCCTGTTGGAGAACATGGGCATAGAGAATTGTAGGTTTTATTTTTTCTTTGTTTTAATTTTGTTCTTGGGATACCCTTGGTGGTGCTTGGGTTTACCCCTGAATCTGTATGCGGGGATACAGATCCAGTGCTGAGATTAAATCAGGGTCACCTGTGTAGAATCTATTTACAGCCCACAACCTATAATGATAATTTTTGCTGTTTCAATGATTGTAACTCACTTATTTTCATTTTTAAACATTATTTTGAAAGAAGTAGAAGTACATAGACTTAGCAATTCTCTTATATGCTAACAATATTTGTAAAGATGAAACTGAACGCTGTATTATGATTGTAGATTTATGTGTTTTAGCACTGTTACTTTATCTAAATTTTTTGTACTTATAAGAACAGTAAGAGAGTTTTAAAATTTGTCTTATATAGGGGCCAGAAAGATAGCTTGGAGGTAAGATGTTTCTTTTATGCAGAAGGTTGGTTGTTCGAATCCTGGCATCCCATATGGTCCCCTGAGCCTGCCAGGGGCAACTTCTGAGCATAGAGCCAGGAGTAACCCCTGAGCGCTACCGGGAGTGATCCAAAAACCAAAAACCAAAAAAAAGTCTTATATTAAAAATTTTAAAAATCCCATGACTTGAATGCCTATTGACTTTCAATAAATATCCAATATTAATGTACAATGTGATAAATTATAGTCATATACAATATTATTGACATTTTTGTTGCTAAGATAAAAAAACAAACCCAAGGAAAATATATTTGGATGGACTTTCCAAGGCTTGTTAATTATCAAGTTAGCTTTTATTAATGAAGTCTCTCTGAGCTGCTTCATGGTTAAACTTTTTTAAAGAACAAAGTGTTTCTTTTTCTGAAAGCTTCCTGTTATGCAAATATTTTCTAATCTACTAAGAACAAATACATTTTATTTAAAATTGGTACACTAAATATAATCTCAAAATACTTTATTCAGAGACGAAACAGATGAAGAGAATTATAAAACCAATTATTAAGAGAGGACTTTCCTTTTACCTCTCACTAAATGTTCATTTAAAATGTGCTTTACTAACATATTTTGAATATTTACTTTGTTGTTTCTGAAAATGACACAGAAAGTCAATAAGTCAGTATAATTCAATTTTTAGATAAGTCCCATAATTGAAATTAAAATCTCATGATAATTTTGTCATTAAAAATGAACGATAGGCCCAAATACATTCATTTTTTAAAGAGCATTGGATTTCCATAGGGAAACAGTCAAGATAGCATTCTAATTACTTTTCTTTCTATAACACAGAAATGCAAATAATGTGCTATTAAAAAAACCAAACAGTTAACCTTGTCCTTATATAGGAAGGGGCATGAATCCTCAATTTCACATCATATCAAGTTATGTGATAAAACTGATGATAAATTAAAAATGTATTCTCACATGGTATATGGCACTTCAATTTTTTAAAAGTGAAAACATGCCATAAGATGATACTACATATATATATAGTGAACATGATAGCACAATTTCATAGATTGCATCACAATTAGAAATTGTGTTTAACAATTTGTATTGAGCCACCTTAATGAATAAGTATTAGACCTATAAGGTATTAAATTAAGAAAGATGAAATAAAACATATGTCTTCTCTTAAAACATAAACGTTTTGAAAGACAATGAGCAGGAGATTGTAGAAAAATATGAAAAGAGATGCTTACAATACCTTGGCATTTGTGCTATTGCTTGGGGATTATTCTATCCAGAATCAAGATACATGAACTGTAGAAAATTGAGAAAACAACCCTGGAGCTAGATAGTTAAGCAAGCAACTTATTTATCAACTCCTTCATGTAACTTTAGAAGAACATTCATTTCTGAAATTACCAGATCATTATGAGACCTTATTTGAATATTACCTGCTTTTTCTTCTGTGCCATAGAATTGAATGAATTTATAGTGCCTGTCTGGGCCACTAAGTACCTGAATTTGATTGTAAAACTTTGCTATTTTAAAGGCAGTGTACAATTAAAACCATTATTTGCTTGTTATATCTCCCCAAAACAAATATAATGTATACTTGCTATAAGAATTATAATCTGAGGGCTGGAAACTAAGGCAGGGTATAGATTTTCACATGCTAGCTCTGATTCAGAAATTTATAACTCTTAGGACTATTTATTTTACAAAACAGAATACAGTTAGGGTAAAAAAAGTACCAGTGCCAAAAACTTATTAGATTAGACAATAATGAAAGCATATTTCTTTATATCAGCTAGAGAAGAAGCCTTAGAAGGAGTAGAGATACTTATATGAAAGTAAATGTTATTTAAATTAGTGATGCTAGTCGATTGATTCTGAAAAGAAAGTTAGAAACCAATTACATAATATTGTGTTCATTTAAATTACAATACATAGGTGAATTGCTATTGCAGCAGATGTTTTGTGTTCTGATTTTCTTTCAAAACCTCGTTTAGTTTGATAGTGGACATGTAATGGAATTATGGACATTGTGGAATCTAAAGCAGAGAGGACTTCATTTTGTCACCCAGAATTGAAGGTCCCATTTACTACTTCTAGGTTGCTTTCATTTGCAAACTCTCACAGCTCTCCAGGCCATTAGAAACCATCAACTGCATTCCAGGACACCTGGCCATAGCAGATATCTTGGTAGGGTTAAGATACCAGAAAATTTGGAAAGTCCCCTATACACTAGTCAAATAATTTCAGATATAACAGAAGGAAATAGTCTTTTGGGCAAAATTCTATATAAACTTGTAGCCCATGGGGGTTGTTGGGGGGCTGCATTCTGTGGGAAGTGGCCCTGGCCTGTCAGTTTGGGGCATGCTGGTCAATGGAATAAAGGGTTGCTTTGCTTTATGTCAATTGTATGGTCTCGTTTTTTGACTCCAGACACTATCAACATGAGAGGCTTTTATTAATAGCGCAATTAAAAAATTTAAAACACACAAAATCTTCTTTTATGTACTGTTCATATCTAATTAACTTAATTTTCCTGCAAGAACAGGGAATTTATGCTGTTTCTAACTCTCAAATAAAACAGGAAAAGAGAGCTCCAGTCCTAGTTAACAGGGAGAAATTTGTTCCTCTTTATTTTTCCTACTATTGACAACTACAGATTTAGCTGTACTTCTTGTGATATGTAGTTCTAATGTATATATCCAGATGGAAGAAACCAGAACTTGAAGAATGACTCGCACATGCTAAAATCTCAACCACCTTGTACTTTTTTTCTGTTTCCAACGTAAGCATCCCAAACAGTTTGAATGTGGAGAATTTGAACTAACATGACAGAAGATACTTTCCTTTTCCAGGCCAGAGGCCAGAAAAATAGGATAAAGATATGAAATAAAAATTTTCTCTATAAGAACACATGTACTGCTTGGGTTCATGGTGCCTGGACATACTTGGCCCTTGTCTCTCTTCCTGAGTTGTTGACTTTCCTACTGAGCTGTGTTCTAGGACTTTCTCTGCCTTTGAAGAAGCCTCAGTGTTTTCTTGAGAGTTACTTATTACTCTCTTTCTCTTTTTGTCTCTTTTCTCTCTATTTCTTATCCTCCCCATCCTCGACACCTCCAACAAAATTTGTTTTTACTTCAAAAAATAAAAAAAGAAAGAAATGAAAAAGAAAATAATATATGTACTCTCTTAAACCTATATGAGACTTTCTTATTCCTCAGTTAATTGTACCAATGCCCTTAAAAATAAATCAAGTAAAAGAAACACAAATTACCAATATCAGAATATATTGGAGCTCTTATTACGGAACAGCGGGACTTAAAGGGTTAATAATCACAATACCATCTATACACATAAATTTGATTAACAAGATGAAACAAACCGGTTTCTTGTATGAAGCAAACACTTAAATGTCAGTAAAAAAAAAAAGAAATAACAATTTATAAAGGTCAGATCTCTCAATAAGAAAATATAAGCAAAATATATACCAGTCCTTCAAAGTTAAGAAAAGTTGAAAAGTCAATAAGCAGGAAAACAGGTGTTGGAGAATATGCAAAAAATTGGACACTTTTGATGCATCTGGGTGTTTATAAAATGGTTACTCTTTTCTGCAAAACAGCAGGGCAGTTTCCAAACATTTAAACATATGATTTACCATATGATCAAGTAATATCATTCCTAAACATATGGAGAAATTCATTTCATTCAAGAGAAATAAAAGCATATGTTCGTGCAAGATGTGTATATGAGTGTTGGTACTAACCTTAATCAGAATAGAGCAAAAATAGAATGAATCTAATTAACTTTAATTTATGAATGGATAGCAAAATGAAGTATATACATGCAATGAAATATTCAGTTGTAAAAAGATAAAGTGTCTTCATGTGGGCCCCTCCTCCCAAAAATACTGCTATATTCTGTAAAATAGAACTGTAAAATTAAGCTAGTCATAGAAAAGTAATACTGAAACTTGTTGCTTTTTAAGGTTCTTGTCTCTGGCCACAGAGAGTGAGAGAAGGAAAGAATAACTAATTCACCTAGCTTAGCCAAACACTCATTAAAATTCAAGTGACCATGAAGACAAATTACAACAGTGACCCTGTCCAGGAACGGATGCAAACGAGTTTCCAAAAGGATGGAGGGTTCCTCCAAGTCACTGTGAATGTTGTCTTCATGGTTCCTATAAATAGCAGCCCCTTACCTTTACTTTGTTCCTCATGTATGATCATGGGGCTGGAGGTGTTTCTTAATTGATGTATTGGAGAGTGCCCAGGTCATATTGGTGAGAAACTGCTGACTGCATGCTTAACTTTGTTTGTTTTCTGGGCCACACCTTTGACGCTGAGGGGTTCCTCCTGGCTATGCACTCAAAAATCGCTTCTGGCTTGGGAGACCATATGGGACTCCAGGGGATCAAACCATGGTCCTTCCTAGGTTAGGACGTGGAAGGCAAATGCCCTATCACTGCACCACCGCTCTGACCTCTGCATGCTTAACTTTCTATTTGTCTGAAATATTTCATCTCTGCTCAGGTTCTAGAACAGAATTTTTTCTTCTGCTCCCTTGTTTATTCTTCTCTTGTGCTCATTCTTTCATGATGCCTGTTATAAACACAGGCAATTCTTTTCCCTAACCTCACCTTGTCCCATTGTCTCTATCCCTTACTCTTCCCTATATCATTATTCTATTATTCCATCAGTATAACATTTTTCATAATGGAGATTAGGCTAACATATTGATACCGAAAATAGATTAATTACTGCTTGATTTATGGTAGATTGAGGAGTGATAGTTTAGGGGAAAGGGTTGTTTTGTTATTTTTATAGGGTAATGAAAACTTGATATTTCAATGTGTTGATGGACACACAATCTGAATCTATAAAATCATTGAATTGAACACTTTTAATCAGACAATGTTTTGGCAAGAAAATTTTACTTTAATCAAGCTGTTAATGTCAATGAGGGTCTCTGGAGGGATGGGAGAATGCTCAAATGACTAGAACAATTGTTTTGCATGCAGGGACCCTAGGTGTGATACTGGGCATCCTGTGTTCTTCCCCCCACCAGATGTGGTCTCTTCAAAAATGCCATGTTAGAAGGGGCATGGTCTGAGTAATGCATATATGTTGATGAGTAAAATATACTCAAATATTGTTAACAAATTCTAAAAAATAAAAAACAGGGTCTGAATGGTTTATTTTGTGAAGAGTACCAAAGATTTAATTAAGGTATAACATTATACCATATAACATTATAAATTTATAACATTAACACTTTTCTTGTAAACATATATGTATAAAACATTGACCAGATTGTTTTATTTTATTTTTTTTAGTTTGGAGCCACACCAGCACTCAGGGGATACTCCTGGCTCTGTGCTCAGAAATTACTCCTGGCAAGCTTGAAGGAGCATATGGTCTGCTGGAGATAAAACCCGAGTTGACAGTCTGCAAGGCAAGGGCTCTATCCTCTGTGCTACTGCTCTGACCCCCAAATTATTTTATTAAACTCATAGTAAACTCCAGGATGAACTAGTAAAATAAATTATAAAGAAGCAAAATAATGGACTTACATATCTCATTTACATTGATGCAAAAATCTTTAAAATATATTCAGAAATCTAATTTAGTAATACATAAAAGAAAGTATTTATGATCATACATAGTTTGCTCAGGAATGCAAGGCTTCTTCAGCATTTGAAAATCAAACATTGTATTGTGCTAAATTAACTATCATAAAAAGAACATTTATATGAACCAATAAAGAGTTGTACAGAATAGTCCGCGAAGCTCAAATTTATAAGCTCCTGTAAATTAGAATTAAATAAATTATTTAAATAAATTAAAGCTTCTTTAAGTTTTTATAAATCTCAAATTTATATGCTTCTATAAATTAGAAATATGACAAAACTTATAAAGGAAATCTATAAAACTATATTTATCATCATAGTTAAGTGTATCAAAGCATGATGCTTTATTCCTAACGTCAGAAAAAATGATAAGAATATTTACCAGCTCTGTTTTATATATGTTAGGAATTCTACTCAATGCAGCAAATGAGGCAATTGTTGGGGGCAAAAAAAAAACAAAAAAAAACACACACAGAAAACTTTCTATTACTGAGTAATGTGATTATAAATGATAAAAAAAATACATGGCAAGTAGTTTAGAATAAAGTTTAGAATTAGCTTATAATTAAGTTTCACTTAGATGCTAAATAAATTTTGCAAGATTCATAAATGTACAAAGTAAATGCTTTGCATTGCATGCAGCTGACTCAGGTTCAAACCCAACACCACATGTGGTATCCAGAACTCAACAAGAGAGAGGACTGAGCTCAGAGCCAGGAGTAAACACTGAGCACCACCAGGTGAGGCTCCAAAAAAAGAAGAAAAATAATAAGAAGAAAAGAATGAAAAAATACAATTTTAAATGTAGTTAAAGAATATTACTGTTATCTTGAAAAATTAAATATTTATGGATATGTCTAATACTGTGCTACTTGTTTCTGCTGCAAATGACATGATGATCTGAGAAAGCAGAAGTTAATTACTGTAAAAACATGTTGTGATCAACCAATAAAAGACCCTATATAGTTATAAAATCAATTATTGATGCAGGAGCTATAATATGGGAGACAACTTGCTTGTTTTGTATGCAGCTAACCACTGCATGATCTCTGGTCCCAAATTTAGTTCCCCCTGCACCACACAAAATGATGACCAAGCATAACATTAGAAGTAAATCCCGAGACATGAGAATAGGTGTGTTTCCCCCAAAGAAATGGATTCTTATAAAATTATGTGCTAATTTATTTCAACAGAAATAAAAAATTAACTATATTTTTTATTTATATACAACCTGATTATAAAATTTTTGAAAAGCAAAAACTCTACAATATACAGAAATATTTAAAAAAATATGTTTGGGGGCCCGGAGAGATAGCACAGCGGCGTTTGCCTTGCAAGCAGCCGATACAGGACCAAAGGTGGTTGGTTCGAATCCCGGTGTCCCATATGGTCCCCCGTGCCTGAGGAGCTATTTCTGAGCAGACAGCCAGGAGTAACCTCTGAGCACCGCCGGGTGTGGCCCAAAAACAAACAAACAAAAAAAATATGTTTGGGAGACCTACCATACCTGATTTGGTGACTTACTGTAAACTACAAGTAAGAGATAGATTTAGAAGAATGGACAAATAGATATGTAAGACAAATTGGAGAGTAAAGAAATAGAACAATTTTTAGAAAATGTTACATTGGTTGGGGTCAGAGATATAGCACAGTGGTAGGACATTAGCCTTACCTCTGGCCATCATGCAAGGGATCCGGTTCAATTCACGGCATCTCATATGGTTCCCAGCTTGCCAGGAGTGATTTCTGAGCACAGAGCCAGGAATGATCCCTGAACACCTCTGGGTGTGTTTCAAATACAAACCAATAAATAAATAAAGATTTTTTTTTTAAAGAAAAGTTGGGGTCGGTGAGGTGGCGCTAGAGGTAAGGTGTCTGCCTTGCAAGTGCTAGCCAAGGAAGGACCATGGTTCGATCCCCCAGTGTCCCAGATGTTCCTCCCAAGCCAGGGGCAATTTCTGAGCGCTTAGCCAGGAGTAACCCCTGAGCATCAAATGGGTGTGCCCCCCCCAAAAAAAAAAGCAAAAGAAAGAAAAAGTTACTAGATTAATTAGGTATCCATATGACCTCAAATTTTCCCATGTAATTTCAATGAAAAAATTCATTCACATTAGATATTAAGCAGCATATACCTATTGTACCACAATTTGGCTTATAAAAATTTAAAAATCATTTCACCAGAAATAAACTTACATAGGAGAAAGGGCGGAGCCAGAGGAATGTGCTGCCTGCATCATTTAGCCAATGAATACCACCACAACACGTAGAAAACCCCACAATACAAGTGTGACAATGGGGAAACAACATAGGCCAGCACCAGACATAGAGAATGAAGATGACAATTCTGATGACCAGATAATGACCAACCAACTAATCAAATTCTCAGATAAGGACTTTAGACTAGCAATATGGAAGATGCTCAATGAACTCAAAGAAAACAGGATGTAAATAATTGAAGAAAAAAATTCAACCACATAATAGAAAATTCAGGTACAATAGCCAAAGACATCTCAAAGCTCAACATTAAATAATATATTTTAATTATGTTTGTGTGTATGTAAATGCACAGATGCCATACTGTTCTTAAAGGCTAATGGGTAAATAACATTAATGGAGAGTTTATAGATTACCAGAGATATTTCTAATAGATTTCTATTTTATCAGATGTAATTGGATTAATAGCATATGTTATATGCCTATTATATTTTGTTTTAAAGACAAAAATCTAAGATCTGGATAACTTAATTTCCTCAATAGGACTCAGTTTTAAAATTGAACCAGAAAAAAAGTAAGCTCTCACTATAAAATAGGTATCCTGCCAGTATGGGCCTTGGATACACTAAATGTCATTTTTTTACACACAGTGTCTTTGAAAATGGACTCATGGACAATCACTTTGTTATTAATTTGCTTATGTGCTCCTCAAGTGGTAAACCCCCGCATCCAAATTACTATATGTAGTGTTCATGCTTGGTCAGATTGACTATTTGGTCATTTGTTAAAAAATCATATTAAGTATACATTTCTAACACTGACTTTCCCATAATTCCATCTTGCAAATAATCACTGTAGGTGATAATTTTTTTTTTCTTTTGGTTTTTCGGGCCACACCTGTTAGATGCTCAGGGGTTACTCCTGGCTACGCACTCAGAAATTGCCCCTGGCTTGGGGGGACCATAGGGGACGCCGGGGGATCGAACCGCGGTCCTTTCCTTGGCTAGCGCTTGCAAGGCAGACACCTTACCTGTAGTGCCACCTCACCGGCCCCTGGGGTGATAATGTTTTATAAAAATAATATTAGTTATAAATGTATAACACTGGCTTTACAATATTCCCTTCTTGCAAATAATAACTATAGGTAATGACGTTCTTTTCAATTCTTCCACAATAGAAATAACAATATTGGAAGCATGTTTTCTGCTTCAGCACTTTTTCACTCAAATGATACTTACTGAGCACCTAGCCTGTAACAAGTGCTTGCAATATTTACCGAGCCACTAGCCTAGGTGCTGTCAGGCCGTTAAAACAAAATTCAAGCCCTTGAGGGTATCATAAGAGAGAGGAAGCAATAACTGTGATACATTTTACACCGTTGAGCAGCTGAATGTTATCAGAATAAGGCCCAGAATGGCTTCCCACTGCCCATCAGATAACAAATTAATGGCTGAAAAATAGTTCCCCTAGTGAAGAATATGGGGGATTGAGGAGATGGTTCTCAATGACTGACCCACCTACTCTCAAACACAAACTCTTTAGTCTGCTCACACCAAGTATTTGCTCGCAAATATTTTCAATTCAGATGATCAACCTTCTAATTGAAATTCTAAAAGTTACTGTTATTCAGATAGTCAGGCACACAGGGGCAGATTTTTGCTCTCAAGCCAGTTTTCAACAGTATGTTTTAGGAGGCAGAAGAAAGCAGGCTTGCTTGGGAATTTGTGCTGTTCCAGAAATCAGCACCACAGTTTCTATTCCATCTTGACTACCAAGGGAATGGTTTGTCTTAATATTCAAAACATTTTTTTTAAATTAATGACACAGATATTCACCTATGGATGGCTGGGTACTATTTTTTTTCTCACTAGTTAAATTGTGACGGCCTTTATTTTTACTTTGATTTTTGTTCTCTTTTTCTCAATTGCATAGCAAAACAAAGCAAAAAGCTTTGTGAAATATTCCTCCAAAACCAATTTTCATCTCCTGAGATTTTCTTTCAGTTATCATTTTCCTCTGCTACAAGAACTATCTCTGGGTTGATTCATGTCCAGTTCTCCCTCGCTGTTCTCTTTTCCCATTTGTTTGTTGTAGGCATCAACCCCTAAAATCCAGAGGGAACCAAAGTGAAACAAATAGGATATCTTACTTGTTCGTGGTTGCTTTCCTAGTAGTATTATAGAGCAGTCTCTGACCAGCTGTCTGTCCTCATTTAACGTGGGTAACTTGACTTCCATGTGATTTTCTGCTTGGCTCAATAAATAAACAAATAAATAAATAAATAAATAAACATGCCACACGAGTTCATTTTTTCCTGAGGTTCTCCCTCAGGCAAAAGCTGCAACTTAATTCCCTACATATGAAAGAAACTATAACAAGACAACAATATTTTATTTTTGTACATGCAAACAGATGTCTGTTTCTACACCATGAACTGTAAAACCAGCAGGCTAAGAAGAGTTGCGAATGTAGTATTTAAGCCATATATATAAGTATGTAGATAGATATAGATATACATAAAAATCGCCACTGTTTTTGTTATGCTAGTTCAGAAACTTTTAATATTAGAAATAAGTATCAAATTATAGCAATGGCAATTAGAAAGTACTCATCAATATATATATCAGTAGAGCAATAAAATATTTTTCAAAGACTTCTAATAATATTAGAAAATTTTTAGACTAAATTAGTGGGAAAGAAAGCTTGAATCAAAAATAAAAAAGCATATTTAGTAAGTTTAATATTTGTATAGATAATTAGTTATAAGGTATATAATTAATAAGGATAAATAACTTATGCATAAATATGATTATGTAATCATATATCATATGATTCTATAAC
The DNA here is from genome assembly GCF_024139225.1 of Suncus etruscus. NCBI lineage: Eukaryota > Metazoa > Chordata > Mammalia > Eulipotyphla > Soricidae > Suncus > Suncus etruscus. The sequence continues at coordinate 3,341,170 of NC_064864.1, forward strand.
AGTCATTAGCCAATTGTTCAGCTAAAAATAAATTTCTCTTTAATCTCTCTATAAGTTTCCCTTAATGTTTCTCCCTGACCTCATCCTATAAATGTATCCCAAAACAGTTGTCGTAAATTTTGAGATTTATAAAATAGAAAAATGCTTTGTCTTTATATGACTGACTTTAATTTAGAAATTTATTTGAATTTTCTCAATTCTAATACCTCAGTGAAACTTTGAGAAGTGGTCTTCTTCTCTGTCAATAAGAAGTCTTTTATAACAATGATTAGCCATGTTGAATGACAATTTTCACTACACAGCACTTTTTATTCCAAAATAAATATCTGGAAAAGAGTTTGTGTGAATTCAAGACTCCATATCACAATTGGTCTCCTTCCACTTTTCAGATATTATTTGTGGAGCTTATCAGTTACCACTTCTGAGAGCGATCCATTCTCAATTATGAGATTTTTTTGTATGAGAACCTCTTTCGTTCCTTAAAAATTTACTTCAATAAATCATTTAATTGTAAAAATATGGCTACTAGGGCCCGGAGAGATAGCACAGCGGTGTTTGCCTTGCAAGCAGCCGATCCAGGACCAAAGGTGGTTGGTTCGAATCCCGGTGTCCCATAGGGTCCCCCGTGCCTGCCAGGAGCTATTTCTGAGCAAACAGCCAGGAGTAACGCCTGAGCACCGCTGGGTGTGGCCCAAAAAAACAAAAAAAAAAAAAACAAAAACAAAACAAAAAAAAGAAAAAAAAATATATATGGCTACTAATTTTTTGTTTGTTTTTGATTGTTTTGGGAAACACCAGTGATACTCAGGGGTTACTACTACTGGCTCTGCACTCAGAAATCACTCTTGGCTTGGGGACCATATGGGATGCCTGGGGATTGAACGGCTGTCTGTCATCCTTCAGCTGCATGCAAAGCAAACGCCTACCGTTGCACCACCAATCTGGCCCCGACTAAAAATTTTTATAAACCTTATTTTTTCTACACTTTGATCACACTTGCTCACCATATGTGTTCTCTTCAAAGAAACAGCATAAGCTTAGACGTACGAAGAAAAACTCCATAACATTTCACGCTACAAAACGAAGTCTTTGGGTTCAATGGATTATCCTTCTATTCAATAATTATTTTCTTGCCTTTTGAATTATTTTATTAAAAAAAAGAAAGCAAATTGTAAGTGCCCTAGATTTCTTCTGCATTTAGCATGACAACACAACATAAACATATTTTATATAATTTTAAATTTTGGATACAATAATTTCTTCTTATTACTTATAATATGTTTATAAACACAATCTCCTAATAAGTGATAAATTATCATTTTGTTACTGACTGGCTTATAGTATCAATACTAAGTATTTGATAAAATCAATTGCACTGTATTTATGTGCAATAATTATTTTCTGTAGAATCCTTTAAATAAAAAACTGTATGAGAAAAGTAAAAGATTCTTTCAAAAAAACCCCCGAACTATTCTATTGAAAGGAATAATATGATGAAAATAAAAGGAATTTATTCATTATTTAGGAAATATCACCTAGAATATTTTATCTTACTACAAAATTGTCATATCATATGCAGATATTAAAAATATAATATTTTTTATTTTGTCCCATAATAATCTACAATGCATTTATATTGTCAAACAATTAGATTATTTGTGGTTTATCAAAAAAAATCCCATTTCAGTTTAATTTAATAGCATTGTATTACAGAGAAAATTATGACTCTTCCTTAGAAACTATTTTCTTTTACAGAATTATCTATATGAGATTTCTGAGTTTTTGTCACAGTTACAGATATTTTAAGAAAAAATAAAGTTGTTATTTGACAATAAGGTTTTGAGATCTGGGTTTCTGTTTTTCATATCCTAACTTAGTTTTATGCTTTTCTGCTATCTTGAGCAAGGTAGAAATAAATTTCTTAATTTTTCCTCATTAGAAAACATTGGAAGCTTCATATTGGGAGCTGGTCCTTCTGGCCCTCATCTCTATTATTTCTGCGGATTATTACCATAGTCAGATTAGCAACCACCCAACATCTTCTGTAACTTGCACATGTTGGATAAGATAGTAGGGCACTTGGCAGTAATAAAATAAACAGTAATTGACATTTGAAGCAGTCATGATTATTATGTCCTTGGAGAGATTACTTTTCAGCACTTTGCCCTGAAGCAAGCTGAGTTATAGAAGCAAGATTCATTGAACTACTGAGGTAGCTAGAGATATTATTTGTCAAAAATATAAACAATTTCTTCGCTGTTCTAATTGTAGAGAATATAGGAGATTTTGCAAATGATTTATTATAATATTTAAGCTGTGATCACTAAAATGCTTATCTATAATTTAATGATAAGGTTTTTATTTAAAAGTTATGTTGTTTTTAATAAAAAAAAATCGGAGTGGCTAGAGATATAGTACAGCTGGTTGAACATTGGCCTAATCTTGTAGTAATTCCTGAGTGCAGAGCCAGGAGTAATCTCTGAGCATCTCCTGTTGACACTGAAAAACAAAAACTAAAACAAAACATACAAATACTCTCCCCAAAAAGATTATTCTGAATCATTGGCAGAAGTTCTTCAGTAGTCCTTTTATGAAAAGAGAATGCTGTGATATTTTTTCCTAGAGTACACTAAGTAAAATGTAAAAAAAGGACAATTGTGTAAATAGCATACAATTCAGGATATTCAAGGGCTGAAAAGGTTCTTTAAATTTTTATTTTGCAGTAAATAAACTATTTAGTCATTAAAATCTCCTTAAATTTGTTACCTGAAAATAGGAGTAAGTAGCTTTTCAATTGATCCCTTAGTAATTTTTCTACCCTTTTTATTTTCTCAGTAGTCCTGTTCTTATTTCCTGATATTTTTCAATAATGTAGAGTATTTCTTCCACTTCCTTCCTTTCCTGGAACTGTTTTGGCATCATGTTCTGTTCTGATCGAGCATCAGGATAGAGCTCTCTTGTGCTCACTCAGATAAATCTGTCCAACATTCAATTACTTGATAGTAAAGAAAACATATTTTTAAACGTTCCTGTTTATATCTGGACAAACACAAGTATACTCTAAAAGCTTCTCTCTAATTAAAAGAAAAGTGTTTTTCTATTATTTCTTAGGCAATGGCAGTGGAAGCGGAAAGGCAGTGAGCTCTCTTTACTCTCCGAATTAAGCATTTCCTCCATGATTTTTTTCTCTATGAAGCCCAATAGCTTTTTCACTGGTGGAACCATTATGCTTTTCATAGCAAATCCAAATAAGAAAGTTTGACGTAGTTCACAAAAAATTAAAAATACATCTTTTGTGTGAAATAAGAAGTTTCCCTTACTCTAACAATATATTTTTAACCAAACAACCACTGAATATATGATAGTTCTTGGATAATTATACTGTAGACCAAATGTCACAATTTGAGGAAATGGCTTCCTAGGGAGTTTAAGAATATGAGTAATTGTCACTTTGGAGTCTCCTCAGTGTCATTAGCTGTGTAAATATTTCTATAGAAAATTTTACTTTTGAAGATAATTTTTGAGATAATTCACTACTAGTACAGTAGTAAAATTTGTGAATAGCTGTGGAAGAAAAAATGATCTATGTTACATCTCTGAGTGATTTATTATTCTCTATCCAGACATATTGGTTATCTATTGCTGAGTAATAATGCTACAATAAAGTTATTGACTTAAATCAATTCACATGTAGTATGCAGGGTTTTTTTTTTTTTGTAGGCAAGAAATCCAGGCAAGGTAGAACTATTTCCTCTGATTACAGTATTAAATTATATTATATTTATATAAGTTTATATTTAATATATCTGATTACATTATTAAAGTACAAACCAGTGGCTGGGATATCATCTGAGATACTCTTAAATAAGAACTCTTTTTCAGATGCATTTGAATTTTTCACAGATTTTACTCCTCTATATTTTTCTTCTTGACAGTTCTAGAAACCTTAAACTATAGAGATAGCTCATAGTTTCTATATGGAATAATCCAAAATAGTGGTTGTATCATAAAGTTTACATAATTGAATCATTTACTTTATTTAATTGGTGACACATTCAATAATAAAATACCACATGGTTATATATATGCAGAATGTTTTGATACTTGTGTATATTCAGCAATATGCATGACATAGTGATACATATTTTGAATGCATGTTGGCCTATATTAGTTCATTCCAATACCTAAAATTCTGAGAATATAAATCTGATATTTGTTGTTACACATTAATTGACATGATTAATTTATATTATTCTAGAGGAGAGGTACATTTGCCTCTGAAAATATGGCCCTTTTTCATGCCATTCCAGAGTTCAAATATATACGATCAAGTCCTTTGCTTTCTCACTCCCATTTTACACTGATTAAACTTAGATATCAATTTCTATTCTAATATGGACGTGTGAACACAAACTTACATTTCATAATTCATTATAATTTGTTCATTTCTTTCAACAAATCTCATCCTTATTTAGAATAAAGAGATATGATAAAATAATACTTTCTGAAAGCATTATTAATAAAGGAATTCAAATTGTCTACCTAAGTCTCCAATCTATTCATCACCAATAAAATGATACTTATAACACAAGAGAAGTTGTACAGGAATGATTTTTGAATGTTATGATTATTCCAAAATAATTTTGTACATTGCATAAAATTAGAGGAATGTATGTATGGGGATTCAGTACTTGTTGAATGCCATCTTGAGGACTCAAAGCTTACTCCTTATTGTGTCTGTGCTCAACAATCATGTCTGGTAGTTCTTGGAGATTATTTATGGTGCTTAGAATTAGAACTGGGGCCAGCTGTGTTCTCAGTAAGCATCTTAATTTTTGTGCTAACTGTCTAGCAAGTAGAAGATTTATTAGTTTAATTTCAAGTTAACGTAAGGACAGGCGGCTATCATCTGAAAGTGAATTTTCTTTAATATGTTTAGGTGTTGGATATGTTAATCTTATTTACAAGTTTTCTTCCATTTTAATGATTTTATGTGTACAAAACCCATTTTATATAATATCCTTTCAAAAATGCATCGTTCTTTTTCACAAAACGATACATATCAAAGTAAAATTAACCAAAAATTCTTTTAGTGAGTATAAACCTTCAGGAAAAAAATAGGTGTTTTTCACATTTAAAGACAAAAAAAATTGAATCTCGAATTTAGTGTCAAAATGCCAAAGATAAACTACAATACAAAATTACAAAGATACAATATATACAAATATATAATATATCCAAAGATACAATATTTTTCTTTTAATAAAATGACAAGTTAATAACAGAGTCTATCAACCATTCACACTGCATGCCTTCACTGCAGTCATCAGAGTCAACGTATATATTAAAAAATTTACCTTAGATGCCTTTGGTTAATATTTTTGAGAAAAATCATGGCTCTGGGGTTTTCTTGATATTATATCTTTCCAACAACCATTCACTAATATTACGGAAGTGGACCAAATTGTTTTTAAACCACATTACAGCTTCTGACATTTTGCTTTTGTTTGTAATATGCATTGTCATTAAGAAATATTATTAAAAAAAGAAATATTATTACCCTACCAAAAGAGCTGGTGATTAAAGAAGATACTTATTAAAAATAGGTAGCTAACTTTAATTGTAATACCTATAAAATATACATCCAAGTGAGAAATGGGCAAATTAATAGCTCAGTGTTCATTATCCCTTATTATTGGGGGGAAGTAAACTGAAAATAATGAGAAATCTCCTTACATCTGTGTGAATAATTATTACCGAAAAGATAAGAAATAATTAGTACTGAGGAGAATGTGGAAAGAAAATTGTCTTATATCCTATTGTTTAGAAAATAATATAGAAATTATATTAAATCCACTTCTGGATTCTAAAGGAGACATGCACATACATTTCACAGTATCATTTATCTCAATTAGGAACTAAGAGAAATGTAGGTACACATTTACTTACAAAAGAATAAAAAATGATAGCGGTGATGAAGGGTCAGTGACTTAAAGGATTTGCTTGGCATGTGTAATATCGAATCCTATCCCATCACCACTCTATGAACTGAGATGATTCTCACTGCTCTGCTTTTTGGGGTCCCCAACAAAAAAGATCCCAGAAGGTGATGATTGGTTTAAAATATATCCAAGACAATCATGAGGCCAAGATGTCAACTTTTGGTACTACAATGTATGTTGAAGTGATCTGACAGTACCAGTGTTTGGAGATCTTCAGGTAGAATTTATAAAATGTGAAATATATCCTTATGCATCATGTATATACACACACATATAAATATATTATAATCCAACTATGTTTTCATATTATTGTTCATAATTGTCTCTATAGTCAATTATTTTCTGATCTTGATAAGGTTTTCTTGTGTGATTTTATTTCAAAGAATCACATATCTTTGATATTTTCTATTTCCTTGTTTTTTTGTCTATTGAATTAGGTTTTTGTTTTTCTTGTTTTTTATTAGTTTCTTTAGTTGGGAGGGTGTATTTTTAATTTTTCTTGTTTCTTATTTTCTTGACTCTTGTTTTCTTGTATTGCTGTGTACATTCTTACTATTGCTACACAAAAAGAATAAATATATGAAAAAATAGAAGTACAGTGAAAACCGTAAATTTTAAAGCTATAGGTGCTTTACCTTAAAAACTGACAATGAATAACTTTGTATTAAGCTTTCAAACTGCAATATTCATTTATACAACACATCATTGATCTGTTATAAAAACTAAGTAAAATTAGAGTGAACACGTCTTTAACATGTTTTCCACATCAATTAACTGATGCTCCACATATTTCATTGTATATATTCACCAGTGAAAAAATAATTTTAATAAATATCTCAAATATTAAAGAATAAATCAGAATATTGATGGACAGATCATGTGATATAATGTATCAAAACAGTACATGCAGTTTATTTTCTTATTTTAAATATATTTTATCATATATATAATAACAATAATAGTATATATCCAAATTCCTACCTTGTTTAAAGATTTTAAAATATTCATTTTAAAAGTCAATTTTCCATGACTGGAAATAATTGTAAGCAACTTCCTATTAACAGATTTTGTCTTTTTTTTCCCAAAGTTCTATGGACATTGTGGAAGGTGGTGATGCTTTTTTACATAAAAATTTGGAATCCTTTATAAATTTTAAAACATTTTATTTGAATGATGTTACAGATATACATAATTGAAATGTTTTCAAAATGGATGAGTGAATCAATGTATTTTTATTCACTCAATTATTCACTACCATTCTAATTGCCAAAGCTAGAGCATTTTACTGGTTTCTGAGGAAATAGTGCTGAAGATATGACCTTGACATTTCAAGTCGGTGAATTTTATTGATTTAATTTAGAAATTTTGCCTAATACTATATTAGCAAAATTTAGATGCTAAAGGTCACTGAAACAATGAAGTATAATCGAGCATTTAGATGAGGAGTACATGCCCAGAAAACTCAAATAGATTAAAACCGAATCTCTGCTTCTGCTTTCCATGTCTTCAATGTTGTAAATACTTTGAAATTTTAAAAAGCATCATACATGCACAATATAATACCATCTTCAAAAAGGTGATATAAGTGTGGTTATCATCCTTGCTATGGATTCTGAAGACTTTTTATTTCATTTGTATCTATTTCCCTTCAGAGCATAAAATCTGTAGCATAAATTCTTCATCTGATCAGCATATAGTTGCTATGTTCAATTTCACCTCAAATTTTAACAGCTTGTGAAATTTAATATTTGTTTCAATGAGATTATCCCAATTTCATTGATCTCGACAGAAATTGAATAATGTTTATTTATATTAAAATTTTATTATAATTGTTTCATCTTGTAGAGAGTTGTATGGATCAGTGTTAAAAAGTAAAATTAATGATGCATTTTAATGTCTATGTATTTACATCTACTTCTGTAGATTTTATTTTGTGACACAGGAGGATTACTGCAAACATTGTGCTTAATGGGAATCTAGAAGTTATTATATTCTATGTTCATTATTTCTGCCAACTTTAATAATAAGTACTGATGAGACACACATTTAAAACATATAACCTAGGAGGCATCTCATATGAGTATTCAATTAGTTCTATTTATTCTTAAAACTCTTTTATTTGTAGTTTTAATAGCTTAATTTTGCTGATGCTGTAATCTGAAATGAGTTTAGTCTAAGTAGCCTTTGACATGAAATGCTCTCAAGTTTTTCTTTCACTAGATTTGTTTAACTTCTTTTTATATTGTTAAAAAGTAAGGCACCTACAGGACTTTATTTGTTTTTCATAAACTTTTGGAATGCATATAGATATGATTACTCATAATCAACTTGAATGAGAACTTTAGCAATTTGGTAGATGTAGATATTTTGTAGTTTCGAAATGGAGGCAGCTTTTGTCATCTTGCTTAATTTTCTCTTCACTCAACATGAGGCTGTTAATTTCAGGAAAATAAAAGTCCACCGTAATCATCTCGGAGATAGGCTGAATTCTGGGTGGACCTTTCTCAATGGCATTTAATGTTCCTCTACTTGGCCATTGTAAAAGTATTTTGGATCCATTTCTGTGATAAAGTTACAGTCCCTAAGTTAGTTTCATTTGCATTAGCTCTAATAGTCCATTAAAAATACATTGTAGAGGATGCACCAGGATTTTGGAGCAACAATCCTAATGAGTAAGTTTGCAGACATATATATATATTCAAATTTTAGCTCAGATATGTCATTATCCTGTATATAACTTACCATCTTTTTCTTACCCTATCTTGTTAAAAAGGAGAGATTTATATTCCAGATTACCATAAAATTTACATAAAAAAGTATATTTTTCATATATTTTTAGTTTGGATGTTTGGACCACACCCTGTGACACTCAGGGGTTATTTCTGCTGTGCTCTCAGGAATCACTTCTGGTGTCCTTGGGAGACCATGTGGGATGCCAGGGTTGGTTCCAAATTGACCCAGGGCAAGTCCTATCAGTGAACAATTTCTCTGGCTTTCAAATAATATAGTTTTTAATTTCTTAGAAAAGTGCCTTTTATCCTTGACAGAAGTAATATTAGTTTACAACACTGCCTGTGCTTTCCTAGTATACCTTCATACTTCAAATGTTTGTTATCTGATTAGTATTCCCTTGCTATATGTATACTATAGTCTTTTTTACTTATATATGAATTGGTAGATAGGACACCTAGATTACTGTAAATAAAGCTGCTATAAAGGTGAATGTAATTTTCATGCATCTTTCCAGATAAGTGTATTCATAGTTTTTTATAGTTGTCTAGGAATAGAATTGCTTAAAAACATTTGCTTGTTCTGGTGTTGGGACTCCCATGCTGTTTTTCAAGGTGGCTAGACTGGTAAGCTTTCCAGCAACTGTTGTAAAGGGGATATTTTTTTTTTCTTCAGACAAACATATTCACACTTGTTCTGATCATTAATGTGAGCATTCTTCAAGGTGAAGTGGTACAAAAATGGTGATACTTTGAGGCAGTTCCTCGATGTTGTATGCCTCGGTTTTTAATAACATGGTTAATGTTTATACAATGGCACAACTACAAGGATCCCGAGTTGCCAAGATAGTGACTTTCAGCAACTCTGATGATACTCTAGCACAGGGGCAGCAAGCAAGTTCGACACAAAGAGCCAAAACTTTGAACAGTGCGAGTCAGAGAGCCACACCACGCAGTGACCTGCCAAAACAGACAAACACTCACACAAAAGCATATAATTTTAACAATAATATATTAAACACATATTGCATTTTGCCATTTTGAGTGAGGGTAAAAATCCTGTTTGCCACCTCTGCGAGTCTAGCATCTTGTTTTATAAAATAATTTTTATTTTGACCAAAGTGAATTACAAATCATTCACAATAATATTTTAGGTACATAGTGTTATTGAATCAGGGGCATTCCGATCATCGATGTTGCTCTCCCTCCATCCCTGTTATCAGCATGCATCCCATATTCCCCCTGTTTTGCCCACCCTCCTCCCAGGGGCTGTCAGTATAAGTGGTCCCCTCTTGTGTCTAGCTTGTTGTAGATTGGGTATTGATTCTGTTGTAGTTGGTTTTGGATTTAGTGTTTAAGTCTGATCATTTTTTCATTTCTACTCAATGTTCATATGACTGTTTGAACTGTCTGAACACTATTTCCACCTCAATTTCTGAGGCAGAACAAGATGGTTCAAGTTATGTGGTTCTGTTTGAAGGTAACAAAAAAAGAAAAAGAAAAGGGGGGGCAAAATTCAAACAAGCATAAAATGGGAGGAGTCCTTCTAGAGACTATAAAAATAGTTTAAGAAAAGGAAAAAGAAAGGAAAACATAAAAATAATACAAAAAATTAAACCAAAAACAGCAACAAAGACAACAACCAAACAATAATCATGGTCCTAAAATAAAGACAAATATTTTTCACCAATTTAATGTTACAGATACGATATTGAAAATTCTGCTTTTTTTTCTATAAACTATTTTTATAGTTTCTAGAAGGACTCCTCCCATATACACAATGGGATACTATGCAGCTGTCAGGAGAGATGAAGTCATGAAATTTTCCTATACATGGATGTACATGGAATCTATCATGATGAGTGAAATAAGTCAGAAGGAAAGAGAGAGACGCAGATTAATCTCACTCATCTATGTGTTTTAAGAAAAATAAAAATCATTTTTGCAACAATCCTCAGAGACAATGAGAGGAGGGCTGGAACTTCCATCTCACTTCTTGAAGCTCACCACAAAGAATGGTGAGTGCAGTTATAGAAATAACTACACTGAGAACTACCATAAGCATGTGAATGAATGCAGGACCTGGAAAACCTGTCTAGAGTACAGGTGTGTGTGGGGGTGGGATGGAGGGAGATTTGGGACATGGGTGGTGGGGATGTTGCACTGGGGAAGGGGAGTGTTCTTATCATGACTGAAACCTAATCACAATCATATTTGTAATCAGATGTTTAAATAAAGAAAAAAGATATTAAAAAAATTCCCCTTTTATGTATAGGGAGCTGTTTTGGCCAGTGTCATCGTATTGATTCTTAGATAAGTAAATGGCCTTGTATGTTTATTAATTTCTATTTCTTAGGGTCTACTTCTTGTTTGTCTTTCCTTTGCTCATTATGAATCTCAATGCAGAAGGTATTGTCTTTGCTCTCTTAAATCATATGTTTATGTACCATGGGTTTTTTGGTGCCTCCTGGAAAAATTCTGCCTTAGAATTAGCTTTTCCTGATGGCATTTTGCTTCCTCTGAGATGGGATTTGTTTTTTAGAAACATATATATTACTCCTATCACCTGAATGTTGTCTCTTTATTCTTTAATATAGAAACTTTTCTTCCAGGTAGCATCGTTCTTTTATGTACCTTAATCTATACATTGATGTAAATTTGACTGATTTTGAGAATGTAGGTAATTTTAAGTTTTTCCAATTCCACTAGCTTGGGCCCTGACATTTAGTTAATCCTATTTAAAGGCTTTATAACCAATATTATTTCATGTGTTAGCAGCATAATAAATGAAATCATTCAATAACTATTATGTAACTGGTGGTAGTATATGTATTTAGAATTCAATAATATAGGTCTTTGTGTTTAATATTTAAAACAAATATAGGTAATTTCTCAACATATATTCAAAATCCTATAGCTACTGTAGCATATTAGTGCAACTAATTTCAACATCTACAAACTTACAGTCTATATTTTAAAAGCTTTCTGAAATTGTCACCTAAAGAATGAATATTCTTTATTCATTTCTGTTTCTTTGACTCATAATTGTGTCTCTTTAACTGTTATCTGGAATATTCAACTGCAATGGTTAAATTAGAATATTAAATAGTATCGATATCTGTAATGAGGAAATCCTGTAGTAGAGTTGAAACTTTTTATTCTGGGTGTGACTTTTTGAATGTTACAAATATTTGTGAATATATATAAGTATTTGCCAAAACAGATATAATTGCTTATATGTTAGGAATACCATTCTAGTGACAAAAGTTGAGTTTGGGAGCATACAGTTGCCATATATGAGTGTATGAAGAAAAGAATTCCAATCAAGAGCACAAATAAAACCCTTTACACTATCAGTATATTGCAGATATGTATATTTTTGCCATTTTGGGTATATTCAATATTAATTATGAATCCAAATGGATGGTCAACATAAGTAAAAATAACACAAATTTCTACCTTGAGCTTTATTTTAAGGATGAGTTTCTGGGAATTCCTGCAAGATATTTCTGGCCAATTACTATAGTTCTTAGATGAAGAAACAAGAAAAAATATTCTAAAGCAAATGGTACTAAAATATATGATTAAACAAATACAAACACTCCTGAGTATTAACTATTTTTTTGAGTATTAGTTTTTAAAGCATCTTTTTATTACTGAAATGATTAAGTGTTGGGATATTTGATTGGACTTGTTTAGCAGAAAGTGTACGTTCTGTGAATGTAAAAGTAATTCTGGAATTAAAATCCAAGCCAGAAGAACATGTATTATATTGTGGTTGAGCTTTGTTATCTTCAGAATACTATATTCATATTTTAATATTAATTTATCATTCTCTTCAATTTTTTCTTTATAATATTACCCAAAAATTAAATAAAAATTTATAAATCCAGGTCTTTAGTTCCTCTATAAACAATTTTAAGACATATATTTTATATTTATTTTTAAATTAATGTTTTTTTAAAACTATGTTTTATTAATTGTTAACTTTTTCTGTTTTATTTATCATCCTTTATTATGTATTACGATTTAATATCTGTAATTAATATTATAGATTCACTTTCATAATTTTCTTGTCCTTCAGTACCATTAAGAATTTATGTTGGGGCCGGGAAGGTGGCACTAGAGGTAAGGTGTCTGCCTTGCAAGCACTAGCATAGGACAGACCTCGGTTTGATCCCCCGGCATCCCATATGGTCCCCCCATGCCAGGGGCGATTTCTGAGCACATAGCCAGGAGTAACCCTTGAGTGTCAAAAGGGTGTGGCCCAAAGCCACCCCACAAAAAAAAAATTTATGTATTGTGGGGCTCGAGTGGTGGTGCAAGAGGTAGGGTATTTGCCTTGCACAAACTAACCTAGAACGGACCACGGTTCTATCCCCTGGCATCCCATACTGTTCCTCAAGTCAGGAGCAATTTCTGAGCACAAAGTCAGGAGTAACTCCTGAGCATCCCCGGGTGTAGCCCAAAAACCAAAAAAAAAAAAAAAGAAAAAGAATAATGCATATATTGGAATCAGAACTATAGCATATGCATAGCCTTGCATGTGGCCAACTCATGTTTAATTCCTGGCATCCTATATGTTTCCATAACCTGCCAACAGGCTCTGATTCAGAACCAGGAATAAGCCCCAAGACTACTGAGTGTGGTCCCCAAACAAACAAAAATTTAAATAAACACCTGCTTATCTATTTCAAACAAAATGGTAACATCATTTCTTAAAGATAATTGTCAATTGCACATCTTTAAATAATAGATATTAAACATTAATAAAAATAAATAACTTGGGGCCCGGAGATAGCACAGCGGCGTTTGCCTTGCAAGCAGCCGATCCAGGACCAAAGGTGGTTGGTTCGAATCCCGGTGTCCCATATGGTCCCCCGTGCCTGCCAGGAGCTATTTCTGAGCAGACAGCCAGGAGTAACCCATGAGCACCGCCGGGTGTGGCCCAAAAAACAAAAAACAAAAAAAAATAAATAAATAAATAACTTATTTGATCACCAAAATTCAGTAGTTTAGATGTTTTGTTGTACTAAATTATTTATAGAAATACCTCTCAAACAAACTTATAACAAAATGGCAGACATTTTTGAGAAATATTTACTGACAATGGTTTCTTTAACTCCCTGGTAGACTTATACATTTTTATCAAGTTTACTATGAAGTAAATTAGTAATTATCTAACAGGTCACTACTTTTTATCTGACTTCCTCTTAGGATAATGAAAAATATCTAGCATAGCTTTCCTTGGATATTTATCTTTGCCTGTAGGCAAATGATATCTTCTTATATTTAGCTTTCTGAACTGAAAAACTAAGGCCTGAGGTCTTGAATCTCTCTTTTATGAACTGTTAAACTTCTGTATATTTATGTATTTGCTTAGATTACTGTTTCTTTGGATCAATATTAAATATAGAACCATACACTAAAATAGTTATTACATTAATTTTTCAAGTTTAATTAAATATAAGAACAATATATGAAATCCTGTTTGTAAGTGAAAATTTTAAATTATATAGCCAAGTCATGCTCTTTTAGACAACATGGTAATCTCCTCAGTAAAAGATTTGAACCAAAAAATAGTAAACATAATTTTCATAACTTAGAAAAGTGATCATTAGTAATATTGTATTAGGTAATATATATGAATATATCATACAGCTGTTAGGAATATGAGTTAACCTGGGTTTCATGCCTGGCACTAATATAGTTTCCTGATTGCCCTTGGTATCCCAGAGCCAAAGTCACACTAAATTCTTTTCTGTGTGCTCTACTCAAATTCTTTTTTTTTGGGGGGGGGCAGGGGCACATACAGCGGCACTCAGGGGTTACTCCTGGATCTGTGCTCAGAAATAGCTCCTGGCTTGGGGACCATATGGGATGCCAGGGATCAAACACATATCCTGGGTCAGCTGCATACAAAGCAAACGTGCTACCACTGTGTTAGCACTCCGGCCAATACTTATTTTATTTTATTTTATTTTATTTTGTTTTATTTGCTTTTTGGTTCACACCCAGCAGCAAACAGGTGTTACTCCTGGCACTATGCTCAGAAATCACACATGGCAGGCTCAGGGGAACATATGGAATGCTGAAAATCGAACCACCATCCTTCTGATGCAAGGCAAATGCCTTACCTTCATGCTATCTTTTCGACCCTTAAAATTCTTAATGTAGATAACATTCTATTGCTTTAAACATTAAATATTTAGACAATATTTTTCTTTATCATAATCTCAGTGGTAAACCCATTTAATTAGTGCATTTTGCTTCATATGACTGTAGTAATTTAGCTAACTTATGTTATCATAAATAAAATTATTTTGAGTGTACAATTCAGTGATTGTTAGTTCCTTTATAACGTGGCAAAAATATAATCATATATCAGTCTTAGGGCATAATATGAAACTTATTCATCATAGTAAAAATACTCATCCCTGTTTATTCTTTACTTTTCCTTTTTTCCTGAACCCTAGGAACTTACATATATGCATTCTCCTGTGTTGTATTTTTTTGTTCCCCCATTCACAATACAGACCAGGCAAAGGGCCTGGATTGGGGTGTATATGGGGAGCATTTACTGTACCTCCTCTTCTATGCAGTCAGTGTACAGAACACAGCCTGTGGTAAGCATTGGGAGGCCTTATCCTTTCTTTTTTTTTATTTTATATATATGTACATATATGTATTTATAAACACTTCACCAGTGCAACATTCCTGTGTTGTATTTTTAACTTCACCCTTCTTAAAACATTCCATATAAATAAACTCACATAATATGTGATATCTTGCGCCTAGCTTTATCCACTTCATTTATATTTTTAATATAATATTTATTTTAATCATAGTGGCTTACATATCATTGATGATAATATTTTAGGTACATATTAACATAAAAACAGGAGATCCCATCACCAAATTGTCCTCCCTCCACCTCCGCTCCTGTCCTACCTCCCATATCCTCCTCCATCACCCCTGGGGGCTGCTAGAATAAGTGGTCCCCTCTGTGCCTAGCTTACTACTTAAAGGTCCTACACCTGTTTGGTCTTGGTACCTCCCTTATTTCCCACTCTAACTGGGAGGCGGGACTAGATAGTTCAAGTTATGTGGCTTTGTTTGAAGAAGAGAAAGGTACTAAACTGAGGGAAAAAATCAAATACGCCAAAAATGGGCGGAGTCCTTCTGGAGGCTCTCATCCTAGGTTTGAGAGACGAAAGGGAAAAGAAGGGTGAAACACCACAACTGTACAAAACGAAGTGTCAAGTAAAATATCCAGTGAGCACTCCAACAATAAAGATAAGCACCACATAAAGACCATGGTCTTGAGATAAAAAAAACATGGCAGAGCACATAAAGTAAGAAAAGAAAAGAAGAAAAAAAAACAAATATAAATGGAGACAACAACTTCAATAACCAAACAAAAACAAAGAAATTGACAAAAACTAGATAAATAAAAAATAAAAATTTTTTGTGCTTTTTTGCCTTTTTATTTTCTTTTTTCTTCCTTTCTGCACAGGCAGAATAAATAATGGGGTCAATCGAAAAGGAATTCCCTCGGCCTAAGAAATACAGGTTTTCTCCGCCCTTGAAGTATATTGTCATGGGATTAACTATAGACTCCTATCAGGTTCATTTACTCTCCTCTTGGTGCTTTTGTGGTGTATGGAAGACTTCTGCTCCATCCTGGGTGATAAAATCAGACCTCTGTATCTAGAGATCTCAGTGTCTGCACAGGTCAGGGATTGGAACTTATGATGAAGTCCTTCTTTGTGGTTCTAGAAGTTCTGTTCCCTCAGTGTCATTTTAATTCTTCTTCTGTGGTTGGTGGTCTTGGTCTTTCCACTGATCTGAGGGTGGGCCTGGGATAGCCTCTTTTGTTATGTTTCCAGAAGATCCATTCCGTTGCAAATTGTCACAGACAGACCTCTGGAACTAGAGGCCATGGTTGTTGTGCAGGTTATAGCTCAATCCCTAGAGTAGGCCTTTTTCATTGGTCCCAGGATACATACAGTCAGGTCATGGTTCTATAAGCCAGTCATCTGTAAATCGCGATCTTGGCATTTGGACAGACCAAAGGGTGACAAGTCTTCTGATTTTGTCTTACTGTTAGCTGGTGAGGTAGGATAACGTGCTCTTAGGTCAAGTTGTTCCCAGTTTCCTCATTATCAGGGTATCATATTAGAGCTGGCACTTGTTGGTGTCCAAGCAGTATTAAGGATGTCTCGAATGGGATTTGTTTCTTGTGGATGTTGTAAAGAACTGTGTCATTAATATTTCTGTGATCCAGAGTTCAAGGCTGGATGGTTGGTGTCTAATCACCTGGGGTCTAAGTTGGGTCCACGTGACATATTTTCAAGGTGGGAGATGCCCCTGTATTGTAAACAAGTCTGAGTTCTTATCCCTAGTAGATAAGAGCTCATTTTTATACTTAGGATTTCCCCTTTTTTGTGTGCCTTTGCAGGGAGAAATGGTGCTACATTATGTTGCCAGTGCATTTGAGGGTGGAAATAGAAGAAAACAAAAATAGGTCACACACCCCAAAAAAGATAAAAATAGAAATAAAAATATATGTGCTCACATATACATATAAAAAGAAAAAAGATTTAATAAAATGAGGTAAAAAATAATTAAAGGAGCAAAGTGATGCAAGAGACTACTTTACATTAGGGGAAAAGAAGGTAATGAGGTAGTGTAATACAGATCTTATACTTACGATGGAAGTATAGGTTTCCCCATTATTTTTTGAAGTTTTCTTGTGGTGTGTGGGTTCCCCGGCGCCTTTTCATCACACAACCGAACCCTCTTGAGAATGGCAAAAGCTTTGCGGCAGGGAGGTCTTGGGAGGAATTCTTGCATTGTGGATACTTTTAGCGCTAAGTCGGGTTTCAAGAAACAGTCCAAGTTAGGAAGGGCTGATAAGAAGGACCGTGCAGCATGAGTCAGCAGGGGAGTTGGTTGCCTTTTCTTGTAGGGGACGAGGTGTTGGTTTTACTGGTTGTCCTTTCTCTTGGGTGCTGGGTACTGGTTCGTTGGGGTAGGAGGTCAGTCTTGATGCCTAATGGATTAAGAACTGAGGGTGAAGAGTTTTAATGAGGTGGGAAATCTGGATGGGAATGAGGGGTGAAGGGATAGTCAGATTTCCAAAGGGGGGAAAAGGGAAAGTATATGGAAGGGGCAGGAGAGAAGAACAGAGAAAATAAATTAAAAAGAAAAGGTGAGGAAAAAAAAGGAAGTGGTGAGAAGAGAGGAGAAAAGAGCAAGGGAATGCTAGTTTGCTTGAATGTGTTCGATGAGTAGGGCCTGTAGTATAAGTCTGTAGGTCACAGTTGCTGCTTTGGTGGTCTAGCTGGTCACGAGTTTCAGGTCCTAAAAGAAGGTATAACCTATAGATAAAAGGGATGTTAAAGAGTTTTCTCGGGGCATTCTCGTAGTGCAGGCTGGGTATGGTATCTTTTGTATCTGAGCCCCAAGATGCCATCTGAGTTTGTCCACCCTTTGCATCCAAGAACGCCTGTGGACAGAAAAGCTGAGAGGTTATTTTAAATATAGTAAGATTAAGGCATTAAAACACATTGCTATGAAATGCTTCCGTTGAAGTCAGTAATTTCTTTACCTGTGAGCCTGTATATGATACCTAAGGGATTATTGTGGGCCTTTGTAGTAGAAGGCTGATTACATACCTGTTCTCTCTATGCTGCTGTTTCTGCTATTACTGGTTTCTTTGTGGTATAATGTGTAGTCAAGAGTTTGTGTTGTTCCTCTTCCATGTGTTTTGGGCACTGTTCCCCAGTTTATGTTGACTGTTACAGTGTTTGGAGTTTCTACCCTGTTAAATCCTGTTTTTTGATTGTTAAGTATTAGTTGTATATAAGGTGTATGTTCTAGGTGCTTCAGAATAGTGCTATCATTATGTGTTTATCTTTCGTCTTTTGACTTACTTCGTTTAACATAATATGTTCTAGGTCCATCCAGGTTGCTGCAAAGTCTGTGATTGTATCATTTCTGACTGCCATGTAGTTAGTTCATTTATATTATTGAAATCTGTTCATGCTGTAGCATCAATCATAATTGTATTTCTTTTAATATCGGAGTAATATTCCATTATGGGCTGAACCCTGTTTCATTTATCTATTCAAAGTTGATAAATTCTTAGGGTTATTTCTACTTTTGTTATTTGCTGGTATTATTTGGTATAATAATATTTGCATGGCTATATGATGTAATTGTTATAGCTATATAGCTGTGCATGTTAACTTTTATTAATATCAGCTTACAATACTGATCATTTTTTTCACAGTAACTGCTGCATCATTTTACATGCCCACCCACAGTGTAAAGGAGTTTTGATATTTTTTCACTTTCTTCTAAAATATTTTTTATAGTCTAGCTTGTTTATTACGAACATTCAAGAGGATGTGAGTGACAAACCCTGTGATTTTCATTACATAGCACTAATGATTTATGATGTTGATATTTTTTCAAGTAAGCTTTTGACTTTTTTTTGAAACTGGTTGATATGTGATTAAGAACTTGAAATTCATATTTAGTTGGACATACTTCAAAATCTAATATTGAAGTCTCTGGGTGAACCATAATCAGCAGACTTTCTCCCTCCACAGAAAGAAAAATATCCTTGATTTGTAATGCTATATAAAATTAAATGAATATCCTGTTCATTAACTGAAAAATGCAGTAAGTTTTAAAAATTCAATACATGTCGTTACAATTTTGTTAATAAATTTAGCATTTTATGTTCTTTGAATAAATGGGAATAACCAGTATTAATACACATTTGATCTCAAGAATCTTTTTAAATGTTTTGAAATTTGTTGAAAACCTCATAGAATTTGTAGGTGTGTTTTTATTAATATTTAAAATTAATCATTAAATAGAAGCTTATATGAAAATTAAACACCTTTTGGGAAAAATAAAATTGGAAAAGATAATATTGACTTTTGTATGTGATCTGTTATTTCTTGAGAACTTCAGGGAAGATTGTATGGTTAACTCATAAGACAGTGAAAAAGGAAAATAATATTTAGTACTATTATAAATAATAAAAATGATATATATTTGTAGATCCTTTTATTAGTTCTCAGGGTTCTTAGAAAAAATCAAGAAAAGCTATAAGGAATATAAGAGCATTTTTCAGCCCAATTAATCAGATCCTGTTTGCTTAGCATTATTCACCTAGTGAATGGCTTTAAACACGTTTTTCAAAACTTGGATTTTTGAAATCAGAAAATTATTTAAGCTATCCCTGTAACAAAATGCTTTGACTAGTAAGGTGAGTACCTGAATAATATCAGTTGAAAATAGATGAGAATTACCTTAACTCAATAAAAATTAGTGGAAGAGAAGGTATTTTCATATATTTTAAAAACTTTTGATTATTTCTTTTATATAAACATAAGCTCCAAAACCACTATTTATTACTGGACCCTTACATGGTAACTAAATTTTAGTTCATCAGAACTTGATAAAGAATGTAAATATTCAATTAATTCATGTATTCTGAAACTAATGAATAAAGCAGTTATTCTATAATTTATTTGAGTGTGTATGCTAGTCAATTCCTACTTAACTACACATATTTGAAATGCATGTTTAAGTAAATATAAATACAACAATATCTACATGTTATAAATAAATCTGAAATTCTTTGATTATAGATGAAAAATGAAGATTTTCTTGATAAATAGGAAGTTGGAATTGATTCTGTGTCAAATTGTCAGAAAATAGCGATTGCAGTCTCGCACCTGAGTCATCTATCTGTCTCTATGGCCAATCTCTTTTCTCAAATGTCCTTTGACACAAATTTATCTGGGAGTTAATGACAATGAATCCTGAAGTTAGAATTTCACTTATACTATATAGTTGCTTTATAATTCAGAAAAATAATCAAAGGCTTGGTCTGTCATTTGTTAAATATAAATAATTTTTACCTTATAGTATATTATGTAATAAATAAAATATGTTTAAAGAACTTAGAACACTGTCTGATCCCTGGTAGTTCTACAAATAAGTCATAATTATTATTTATTATCATCTTACCTGATATCTATCACTTGACAACCATGAAATGCTATTATTAATGTGGTACAATGCCAATAATTTATAAAATAGTGGACAGAGGAAGTCATGAATTCTTATAATTAATGTGTGGAAATATTCTCCTTTTCTATGTTTAAAAAATATTTCCTGAGAAATGAAATATATTATTTATCTAATGAACATTATTGATAATTAAAGACAAAATTGATTTTTGTGACATGAGTTTCATTCCTGAAACTATTTTTTGTGAGCACAGCAAGCTCACAAAGAAAATAAAACTAATACAAAGTACAAACCAGAGAGTGACAGAGGAAAACTTAGAAAAGATAGGTATTACCGAAATGCATCATAGACCATCTCCCAGTGCAAGATATTCATTATAAAATGAATAAATCTATACATTCATATATTCATGTAGGACTATAGCAAGTTATTTTTTATGTTTTCAGCTAACTATATGTGTAAATGATCTTGATTACCTTATTATGTACTTCTAAAGATCAATATACACAAAATTTTTATTAGTGCATTGTCTTAAAAAGTCATATAACATTTAACAGGTTAGCTAAGATTAGAGATGAATGTTTTCAAGAAAATATTGACAATATATTGATTCAATAACGCAACATTTAAGCTAGAAAATTTAGGAAATAGGCCACATGGTTGGAGATATATATATTTTCCTCTGAAGGACATTCTTAAGTTCCTTCACTTCCTAACAGTTTATCTATTTTAGCATGAATATAGGATGAACAAAGGTGCAAAAATATTTCTTCACAAAGAATGAAAATGGAAAGTAAATTTTCATATCAAGTCTAGAGTTTGCAACAAAAGATTTGTCCTACTGTGAAGAACATCAGTTCCTTATGTAACCTAATTATTCACTGTGTACATAGGAAAATGTTGGCATGTAGAACATTTTTGTTTGTCTTGTTCACAGTTGCTAACTTTTGAGCTTTGAATTTCTTACCTCCACTTTTCAATCTCATTTAGATTTATGGCTGGGAAACAAATGCTAGGTCTAATAATTGTTGAATTTGAGATTATTTTCCAAGTTTCAAGAGGTAAAAGAAGTTCCTGAGGATCCCAAAATGGACTTTAAATAGAACTATCACCTTTGGGGGCATGATTTTCTTTGTGAGCGTGCAATTGTATTTTCAACACAATTAACTGCCTGTGTGACTAAACTTTTTCTATGTATTTTCACATATAAGTAATGATGGTGAAATTCAAATAGGAATGATTCTCTGATTACTTTGTTTCCTCCTATGACTTGACCGAGAAACAAATACTGTAAAGAATTCTAACTCGTAAATGTTTTCATTGAATAAAACAAGATGTAAAAATATAAATTTCAATTTACTGTGCAGTCAAAAGTTTATATACTATGAAAAGACACAAAAAATCTCTGACAATGAGCTGTAATTCCAATGTTTAAATTTGAGTACACATATGAATATGATTTTGTATGTTTGTGTTCATATAAAGCAGTTAGTGATGTACAGTTTGTCCTTATTGTGATAGTTTATAGTGTACTCTTCAGTATACTGTTTTCATATACTCTTAACTGTAGTTATTACTTAAATGATTTTTTGTATAACTTATGCATTTTTTTGCTTCTTTTTCCCCAGGGAAATTAACTTTGAATAGAACATGTAATACATTAATTTTAGTACATATTGTATATTAGTTTATAGCCCTAATATATACGAACTAGATGTTTATAGTAATCCCATAGCTTAAGGACAGATCATAAGGCATTCACAAGAAACAACTATAACAAATATCACACTTGTCTCATCTGTCTTATTAGCAATTATTATTTATTTATTGTTTGGGTTTTTTGTTTCTTTTTAGTGCCATACTCGGCTGTACTCAAGGGTTACTCCTAGCTCTACCCTTAGAAATCACTCCTGGCAGACATGAGGGACCAAATGGGATGCAGTGGATTGAACCTGGATCCTTCCCAGGTCTCCATGTGCAAGACAAACACCCTACCTCTGGGCTATTGCTTCGACCACTGGAAACTACTGTTCTTTATGTAGATTTAGTAGGTGAATAAGGCTAACCCATTGTAAGAAATTTGTGAAATATAGCAGGTAAACGAGGTATCAGTTTCCCTCAATTTACCTCCTGCTATTTGAAAAATTCTTTAATATTTAAAATTATTCTATACTTCATAGCAAAGCATCGTGAGTTGGATGTAATTATTCACATTCTAGGATTAGTTTTAAACTTATAAAAGCTACTTTGGATTTTAGTTAAATGGTGATTTTTTTCCATGTAAAAATTATTACTGGTTTCACAAGGTTCAAGTTAATGACTTTAAATAAAGAAGGCATTAACTACTGAGTCATCGACTTTTTATACATCTTTAAGGTGACTCTGTCATGCACGAGTAATTCTGATTTCAACTCAAAGTCCTTCTGCTCTTCTAATACAGGCTCTTTAATTTAGGAATCTAAAAATATTTAATAGTAGATATTTCTTTATTCCTTTTGCGTTTACTTCTTCAAACTGTTCAATTGTCTTTTTAAAAAGGCAGAACATGTGTGTGCTACAGATAATCTTTATTTCTATGATAAAGAATTTGTATTATATAGAGAATGGTATAAGGCATAAGAAAAGATGAATCAGGCATAAGAAAAGAAAGGATGAAAATATGCACTTTGCTGTAATGACGATAGAATTAGTAGTCATTATGCTGACTATAGACAGATTGAGGACGAACAAATACAGCATGATTTCTCTCACCTGTGGCATATAAAAGTAGATAGCAAAGGAATAATACATAACCAAATATAACAAGCCTATGTAAGTGAGTTTGTCAAGGGAGATGGGTTGGTGGAGAACACCTTGTGGCATTGGTAGATGTAACTTGAACCCTGTAGTAGGTGCAATATTGGATCATTGTATGCCTGAAACTCTGTATTTTATAGTATTGACATCACTGTGCCTCAGTAAAAGTTTGAGAAAAATAATATAGTATTTTGGAGCTCTGTCTACACAATGTTATGGAGCAAGCTGGGAAAAAATAACAGGGCTGGAAAGACAGTATTTGATATAGGACACTATTCTTACACAATGCTGTTCTAATTTTAGCACAGACACCACTTTCAGTCCCCTTCACACTGTAAAGGGTAAGTCCTGAGCATCACTACCTATCAACAAAGAAAAAGAGAAAAATATATTAAAATTATGAAGATTGATGATTAAATATATTTGGCTTAAATTTAGAGGATACACTAAAGTTAGTGGTTTTATAGAAGCACCAGTTCATCTGCTATTCTTACTGCAGTGGGGATTATTTTGTAAAACTTTATGATAAAAATAAAGTTGTAAAAATGGAAAGGACAAATATCATGAAGTCATTCCCCAGATTCTTTTTTTGCAGCAGGTTTGAAAGCAGAAGATACCAGATAATTTTTTCTCTTTGATTATTCATATAGGGGATTATCCATGTCCCTAAATTCATATTTAGGGAGATTATTCGTTGTTCTGGAAAAAAATACAAATTTTTAGATATTTTAGGAGGTGGAAGTAAATAGAAGCAAAAGAGGCTTTCTAAAGTCCATTATAGATTGATAGGAGAGAACTGACATTTGTAATAGTGAGACTTGAGATAGTGTTAGGAGATTGGAGATTTGGGGAAGCAGTTTTGTGCTCTCCCACAGTGCGCTGGGAGATGTCCCAGCATGCAATAGTGCTCCTCAAGATATTGAGGCATTTTTTAATTTTACTATCAACATGACTACATTGGAGCTATTTTCCTTTCTGTTTCTACTCCCTGACCTCCCTTTTCTTAAAATATTCCATTAGCAAACTTATTGAAAATGATTTCTCTGGGGAGTAAACTTTCTCCCACCTTTAGTCAACTATACAATGCAATAATAACTATTCCTCCTCTCTGGTTGTTGTTGTTGTTGTTGTTGTTGTTGTTTTGGCTCACACACACTGGTGCTAAGAGCTAACTCTTGTCAGCACTCAAGAATCACTTCTGGTCCTCTCAGAAGACCACCTGCAGTGCAAGGAATTATACCTGAATCAGTCCTGTGCGAGAAAAGTGCTCTAAATAGCCCAGAAAAACTACATTATTAGAAGACCAGAAAAATCATCACCGCTCACATGTAAACATCAGGAAGGCTCGCACTCCTGTCTACATTTTACTTTCTCCGTGGTCCTATAAAATTCTCTTTAATCAAGATAAATTAGGAAATACCAGTAACCTAATCTCTCATTAACATACTCTAGTAGTTTTTCTCTCTCTTTGTCTAACACTTTAAAGCTCATTATTTGTTTGAGAAAATTTGGGTTCAATTTTATACTAACCCTTCTTTTCCCAGTGCTGCAGTTCAAATACAATCTATCTTATCATTTCTGACAAGTGTCTGGTGTAATTTCTCTTTAACTCAAGTCCCTCTGATTTGGAGAAATTTTTCTTTTCCAAAGGCTTACAATGAAATGGAACTGGCAACCTCCAGTTAGTGGTATTAAATGAGTACTGAAAATTGGAGAGCCCTTATGAAATAAATGTTCAGAACTCAAGTACTTCTTTTATAATATAAAAGTCCTTACTAGAGCTTAAATTCCCAGATATGTTTTTTCCCCCATGAAACTTCTTTCTTTAAATATCTCCTGATATCTCTTATCTTCATTTAATTAGCACGTGGGGAGGCTTATATGTTTTTGGAACTCATTCTCTATGTAGTTTCTGCTATACTGGCACAGTAGCTCACAGATTTCAGCTACTACACATCTGCAAATTGAATTTTTTTAATTCAAGATCATAATTTCAAGAATATTTGTTTAGTACAAAGGTAAGAAAATGGCTGTGTCTCACTACATATATATATATATATATGTGTGTGTGTGTATATTAGTTATTAAGACATAAATTGACCCAAAGGAATAGTACAATAGGTAACATGATTGGCTTGGATGAAGCCAACCCAGTTTTAATCCTGGCACTACAAACATTCCTCTTCATAATGCCAGGTGTGCTCCCTGGCACCCAAGAGTAAGTCCTGAGCATTTCCATGTGTTTTCTATAAACCAATACACAGAAAAGGAAAAAAAATAGAAATGTATGAAACATTTTAAAATATAATATTATATTTGTCCAATATACCAAATATAATGTTTCCTTCAGTGCCAAAGGCAAGTCAGACTTACTTGCTTATTATAAAACACTTAAAATCAATGCTGCCTTAATGTAAATCTTTTTTCTATATTTATACAGGTGTTATTGTGTGTACAGGTGTTACCTAATCCTCTTTCCCAGTGGAAATTTGGACTGAGGAAACGATCTAATATTGATACACTGGGTATTGTTTCTCAGTATTCATGAGAAGGTGTTTCGTGTGAACTTCTTGGCTTTTAAATTATGTATAATTTCAAGCTGTACATATGACTGACACTTTGTACTTTACCTTCATAATAATATTTCCTGAGGGAAATAGTTGCTACATATTGCCTTTCTGCTCTTCGCTATTAATTAGACGGACTTCACAGCATTATTGTTTTACCTTATAATAGTATGACCAGGATAATCATTTTAAAAAGTCACTTAATGCTTTCAATTAAATAAGCAAAAATGTCATATACATATTTTCAGGGTTATCTTGAAGTTTAAAAATTCAACAATTTTAATAAATGTGTAATACAAACATTTTTATCATATTCACTGTGTAATAATATGTTTGATTTGGGAGTTGAATAGTTGGGGAAAATAATAAGTCATATCTGTAAATATATATTTCTTAGTGGGTTCTCCTATAGGTTTGACTATTGAAAAATATTAACAATGCTTATTTCAAAGATCCTCACATAGGTTAGTAAGCAGTCACTAAAAGTAGAGCAGCGTTAATCTGCAAAGTTAAAACAGGAAGTAAGGCGTTGGTTTTGCACGTGACCACTGGTTTCTCTTCATTTTAACCACTTTAACCATTTTCCATGGTTCTTTACCTCGCTCTGCATATTTTCCCCATAATAACACCAGGGATAAGTTGCTGTATAGTTATGCACCCAGAACCAAAAATAAAAATAAATAAAATTTTAAAAATGCAAAATGTCATAGTATTTCCAAAACTGTTCTTTAACAAAATAACTATAGTACAAATATTATTTTTATTAGATAATAAAGATTGGTTACTGGTATAATAAGTACTAGGGAAGAATGACTTAGTTTAAGCAATCGATAATTAAAATATTGAATAAATATTTTTGCAAGGGGGGCCGGAAAGAGAGCATGGAGGTAAGGTGTTTGCCTTGCATGCAGAAGGTTCGAATCCCAGCACCCCATATGATCCCCTGAGCCTGCCAGGAGTGATTTCTGAGCATAGAGCCAGGAGGAACCAGGAGGAACCCCTGAGCACTGCCGGGTGTGACCCAAACAGAAAACAAAAAAAGTCACTTTTTAGTGTCTGGCAAGGTGGCGCTAGAGATAAGGTGTCTACCTTGCAAGCGCTAGCCAAGGAAGGACTGCGGTTTGATCCACTGGTGTCCCATATGGTCCCCCCAAGCCAGGGGCAATTTCTGAGCTCTTAGCCAGGAGTAACCCCTAAGAATCAAACGGGTGGGGCCTGAAAAACCAAAAAAACTTTTTTTTTGTAAGGACAGTTCAGATGTAAACAATAATTGTTAAAGGTTTATTGAGTGAGTGGGGTGAAGGGTTGGGGAGATAGGTAGTCAGGAAATATCCAAAGTTCTAGAGAAAATACCTAGTTTGTGAAAAGCTCTGAATTTATCCTTGGAAACTCATGACTCCAGATTATGAAAGGGTGTCACTGGTGGCCTCCTGTTTTGCCAACATAAGTAGCAAACTATAAGGCCAAACCTGATCAGTATCCAGGCATCTTCAACAGTGCCCACCAAGGGCTCAAAAGATCTCCTTAAGATAGAGAGTTGAGGGACAAGAGAAATAGCATGGAGGTAGGAAATTTGCCTTGCATGCAGAAGGAAGGTGGTTCTAATCTCAGCATCACATATCGTCTTCCGTGCTTTCCAGGAGCTATTTCTGAGCACAGAGTCAGGAGTAACCCCTGAGCACTGCTGGGTATGACCCCAAAACCAAAAAACAGTGTTGGGATGGGGTGGAATGAAGGTGACAAAAGGATTAGTATAAAAATATTGATAATACTGTTAAAATAAATACTAGCAATAGGTAAATGTTGAATATAATCAATAGCATCAAGAATATTAATAGTAAGAATCAATATTATCAATAGTAAAATTTTGAATGCTATCAATAGTATCAACACTATGAAGTAGTTCAATACTACTCAAATAGATTTTCAGCTTATAATATTCCAAATGTAAACCTTTATTAATTTAACTTGATTTAGATAATATATTTTCTGATTCTGAAATTGTATAACTTTGCGTCATCCTGGAATAGTAAACACTTATAGTACATAAGCATGCTTCCACTGACTGATTAAGCATAATAATGGGTATAACCTAGCATATTTTAATAGCTGTAGGTAAATGTAAAATATAAAAACTGATTTTTATCATGTACATAAAACGCTGTGGTAAAGAAAACAGTTTGGAATTGAAAAAATTAAGTCTTGGCATTTAAGTACATGCCATAAAAGACTACTCTGCAATTTATACAGAATGCTATATGTGATTAACTCTGCAGCACAGAAGAAACCTTTAGGAATGAAAAAATATGGGAGCTCGATTTCCAGTTTTTGGAGGAATCTCCGAAGCTCACCACAAAGAGTGATGAGTTTAGTTAGAGAAATAACTACAGTTTGAACTGTCCTAATAATAAGAATGTACGAGGGAAATGGAGAGCCTGTTTAGAGTACAGGCGGGGGTCGGGTGGGGAGGAGGGAGACTTGGGACATTGGTGATGGGAATGTTGCACTGGTGATGGGCGGTGTTCTTTTCATGACTGAAACCCAAACACAAATATGTATGTAATCAAGGTGTTTAAATAAAAAAAAAGAAAAAAGAAAAAGAAAAACTTTAAGCCTTCAGACTAACTGTATAATGACAACAAATGACTCTGGTTCCAATATTAAAATGTTGATTCATTTTCCTGATCACGTGCATATACATATTTGCATTTATTTCACCACACTTTTGTACATCTCAAAGTAGGTTGCAAATGTATATAAAAGCCTCATTCCTAAACACTTGAGAACTCTTAGATAAGATGCTGAGTTTTGGGACATTGGTGATGGGAATGTTGCACTGGTGATGGGTGGTGTTCTTTACATGACTGAAACCCAAACACATCATGTATGTAATCAAGGTGTTTAAATAAAATATTAAAAAAAAAGAATGAAAACATAGGGCCCAGAGAGATAGCACAGCGGCGCTTGCCTTGCAAGCAGCCGATCCAGGACCAAAGGTGGTTGGTTCAAATCCCCGTGTCCCATATGGTTCTCAGTGCCTGCCAGGAGCTATTTCTGAGCAGACAGCCAGGAGTAACCCCTGAGCAACGTCGGGCCCCAAAACAAAACAAAACAAACAAAAAAAAAAGAATGAAAAAAATAAATATAATTAATAGTGATCATTTGAATGATTTTAAAGCTCAAAAAAGATTTTTGAGTTTTATATCTAGTTTTACTTAATGACTATACCTATTCTTACTTTATATAGTAAGAAAATATTTTATCTATATAATTATCATTCATTATAAAAGTGTAAATTAGTGGGGCCGGGCGGTGGCGCTGGAGGTAAGGTGCCTGCCTTGCCTGCACCTTGCCTGCGCTAGCCTAGGATGGACCGCGGTTCGATCCCCCGGCGTCCCATATGGTCCCCCAAGAAGCCAGGAGCAACCTCTGAGCGCATAGCCAGAAGTAACCCCTGAGCGTCACAGGGTGTGGCCCAAAGACCAAAAAAAAAAAAAAAAAAAAGTGTAAATTAGTGTGAATATTTATAAACTTCTTTTGCTTTGAGACAATACCAGCTATAATAAAGCTTCCTTCCTTCCTTCCTTCCTTCCTTCCTTCCTTCCTTCCTTCCTTCCTTCCTTCCTTCCTTCCTTCCTTCCTTCCTTCCTTCCTTCCTTCCTTCCTTCCTTCCTTCCATTTTTGTTGTGCTTTGGGGCCTTATTTAGTGGTTTTGGAGTTATATTTGGCTTTTAACTCAGAAGTTATTCCTGTAGATGTTAGGGGACCATTTTGGCTGCCTGGGCTCAAGCCCTAGTTACCTGTGTTTAAGACAAGCACCTTACTTGCTGAATTATCACTCTGACCCCTTATAATAAGTTCTTTCTTCTATAGAGTGAGGCAAAATTGGAATACAATTGGTTTTCAGAGAACTTTTAAGCTATGGGTTGTTTAAAATATGCTATTGGAATGCATTAATCAAAATCATTTCACCAAACTCTATAAATAGAAACTGGTCATTATAAGCTCCAAATTGCATTTGTATATGTCTATTAAAACTTGATAATGTTCCAGAGACTATGCCTACTTATATTTTAAGCATAAAATAATTTTTGGACTAAGCATTTAAACTAGTTTTGGGAGACTAGGGGGCTCTTACTACATGAAAATAAAAGCTCTGTGAATGATATAGTTTTGCCAGTGCAGATACTTAAAATAATGTGGGTTCAGAGAGACCTCAGTTCAATCCTAATGCTTCATATGTTTTTAGTTTTTTCTATCCAAGCAATTACATATAGAAATGACTTATGCAGCTGATTCCACTCATCTCTCTGAGGGATTTGGCATTAGGACAGAGGGCATGGTAAAGGCCTGATCTCCCACTGTGTCAGCTGCAAAAGAAAGCTTCATGGGCAAAAAAGATATGAGTGTCTATGATGAGAGGGGTTTATAGGTGAATTCAAATCTTTTTAGGAGGCAGTTACTACTATACTGCCTATACACTTATAATTTCATTGTTCAGATAAGCCCACTTATTTTCCAAAATATAATTATTATTTTTTACCAAAGGTTATGAAATAGAAG
The DNA here is from genome assembly GCF_024139225.1 of Suncus etruscus. Classification (NCBI taxonomy): domain Eukaryota; kingdom Metazoa; phylum Chordata; class Mammalia; order Eulipotyphla; family Soricidae; genus Suncus; species Suncus etruscus. The sequence continues at coordinate 3,371,884 of NC_064864.1, forward strand.
AATAATCTCTTAGAATATATGACTAAATATCACTCTTTTTTACATTTGATACAAATTATTAGGTTTATTTAGAGATCACTTATACTATCAGTAATTGGCAGAAAATTAGTGTATGTATAAAAATACTTTAGAAATAGATCACTATGAATTACTAGACTATTAATATCATTAACAACAAACCAAATAATTTTGATTATATTCAAAAGTGGCTTAGCAATTCTTTCAAGTAATTTCTCCAAAATTACTAAGACGAACAACTCCAAATGAACTGAAGACTAGGTACAAACTGAGTATTCATAGATTGCTTGGAAAAAAATAATCTAATTAGTACCAACTTAGAATCATTTTATAATACTTGAAATATACACATATCACATAATTATGGAAAAGAAGAAAATATTTGGAGCCACTTAGCTCTGACTTAGATCAAATATAGATTTTTTTTGTCACTCTATATATTTGGAACCTTACTTTTCCATAAAATAATACAAGATTTACCTTTCAGTTGCCTTTTATGTTGTTGAAATGCAGATAGACCACAAAAGCTCTTTGTGCAAATGTAATATCTATTTTAACTTAATATCATACAATTTTATTATTAATAATGAAATATTAACAGTATATATGATATATCCTTTAATTTTCTGATATCATAATGTACAAGTGTATTTCCTAAAAGATCAATTGTTTACTTAAAATTATTTTTCATTATGAGGGGAATTATTTCTTTCTAATGTGATAAAAATAGGATAATAAATACACTGCCTTCCATATAATTTAGCAATAAAATCCCATTGGTTCTGTACGTTCCCTTTGAAAGAAATACATATTAACTTGAAGACTTCTCACATCTTGAAATGAAATAATATTCTATGAGGAAAACGTCTGAGAGTTACTAAGTTTCACCCCAAAGAATTGTCATGTTTTCTCCATTACTCAAATTTTATTATCACAGATGTGTCCTAACTTATAGCTAAAGTTTATACTTACTATAACATAATTTAAGAGTGTTTTATTTTTATTTTTTTAAATCATAGAGTGGCCAAACTTGATATGGCATATATGTATAAATTTTATTTTCAGTTCTAAAAAAGCAAGTTTGAACAATATTCTACTGAATGATAAGTATTGAATTTGTATTCATTATGGATAAATATAATGCCAGGGAATTACACAGTGATCCTCGAGGGCCACTGAGACAAGACTTAGCAGATCTGGCAAAGGAATACAGGTAGGGCAGGGTCCAGGCATGCAAACACAGACTCCAAATTTGTTTTATCATCCCAACTATATGATCTTTTAAAAATTAATTAACCTGCTATTAGAAATATTTTGCCTTAAAATATAATTTCTGTCTTCTTTATTTTTTCCAAAAGATTATTTGACAACACTAATCCTTATTTGACTCCAGTACATTAATCAACTATCAGTTGGAACAGAGAGAGATCCTGATCTTTATGTGAGTCAGAGATTTTTTATACCCATTGTTTTCACCGACCAGCATCACTAGGTTTTTTTTTTTATCTGGATGTATCTGTATGTAAGAGAATCTCAATATTGAGCTGTAATTAAACAAAGAGTCCAAAGGCATATTTCCTGTGTTTGGTAAAACTTGAGTAGCTTTCAGAGGAATAAATTCAAGGGCTGTTTATTTTTAACAAATTACAGGTTGTAGGGTAGGCAATCTACACATTGTAGGCAAAGAAAATTGTGTATTGTTACTTTTATGTTTTTTATTTGCTTTTGTAATGATTAGAGATGAAGAAAACTGAGATATAATGACAGATGTATGTAAGAGTCTGAGTCAGGCTTTAAGGTTTTACCCATTATTTTGAGTTTTATCTATTAATTTTACTGTGTCAGTATTATGTAAAGTTCAAAAGGTATTTATATATATATATATATATATATATATATGTATATCTGCATGGACCAAAGTTTGTAAAAGATAATAAATGAGAAATAAAGGTAATAATCCTTACTATGTAGTGTATGGGTCTCTGGTAGGATGGTATAGATATAGAAGGCCTCATGAAGTTAATATCATTTTAGTTGAGAGAGAAAATTACACTGGAATTATGGCTAGAAATGAGCACTTCATGGACCAAGTGCAAAGGTCTGAGACTGAAGGATTCTGTCTGTCCCTTGGAGCCTAAAAGCTAATATTCGTCCTTCAAACCCTCATCTCTATTGTCTCTCTGAAGGCTGGAAAGTCTGGAACATGGGATGAAGTTTACCACAAAGAGTGGCAAGTTTAGTTAGAGAAATAATTACACTGACAACTATCATGACAATGGTAGTAAGTGAGAGAAATAAAATGCCTGTCTCAAAGACAGGCTGGAGGTAGAGGAGGATGAAGATGGGAGGCATTGGTGGTAGGATGTTGCCCTGGTGAAGGGGCTGCTCTTTTTTTTTATAACTGAAACCCAACTACAATCAAGTTTGTTTAAAAAGACATGCAAAAAAATACAAGCTAATATTAGTTAGCTTTTTCTTTTACCTTTTAGAAGTAGGCAGGCCATAGCAAGTTTGAATTTTGTTATAATTCACTCAAACTTCTCATCTAGTCCTCCTTGTAACTATTTTGTGTATCAGGAGTTCTTAAATTTAATAATATGGTATGTCAGTTACTCATGAATTGACTAGTCTTGAGTTTGATTTTTATCTTATCTGACCATGAACCTACACATAGAATCATAGAATTACACAGAAACAAACAGAATATTATATAATCTATATGACTAAGAAGCCTACAGTAAAAGCTTCATAGATTAGAGCTTTATAATTTGAGAATGGGTGGGAAGAAATACATAGCTTCTGTCTTTAACCGATAAAATCTTTTTCTTCCTTTATTGGTCATGATCAATGTGTAATCTATGAGATTTTAAAGTCCATCTTGGACAAGTATGACATTCAAAACTCAAATGCAAAGGATAATGTATCCAAGTTGCCTTCTTATATATTTCCATTTATAAACCAATCCTTCTGCTATATTCACCAGTTGTGAAAGACAAGATGTAGTCCAGTTTCTGAACGTTATTTTTTAGAGGATGTCACATTAAACTATGCTCAAGGATTATACCTTATTGTGCTTAGTGTTCACTCCTAGGGTACTCTGCAGACCATATGTGGTACCAAAGATCTAATCCTGGTCAACTGAGTGCAAAGCAATTGCCTTATCTGCTGTATTATCTCCCTGGATCTCTGGTTTCTGATATTTTAACTCTTTGGTGCTCATAATATCTTTTATATTCACCACAACTAATATATTTACACACATATACATATGTCAAATTAAATATTTGCACAATGCACATACATACACCCATTTAAAATATGGATAAAAATCATGAAACATCTAAACATTTATTGATAAGAATGTTCAATAATGATTGAATTGTGATCAGTTAAGTCTACTATGTGATGCATTTTCTTTAAATAAAAAATAATAAAATAAAATATAATGATTGTTATTTGAAAAGTGCACATTTATAGGACTGGAGATATAGTATGGAGGTAAGGCATTTGCATTGAATGCAGAAGGACAGTGGTTCTAATCCTGGCATCCCATATGGTCCCCCCGAGCCTGCCAGGAGAGATTTCTGAGCTTGGAGCAGGAGTAACCCCTGAGTGCTACCGGGTGTGACCCGCCCCCCCCCCAAAAAAAAAGCAAAAAAAAAAAGTGTGCATTTATTATCACAGCCCTAACTAAAAGTCTAGATGTAGAAAATTTTAGAATCCAAGAACTTAAACTTTTGCTGAATGGGATTATGATGTACTAATAAGGGATCAAATATGCTCCAAATAAATCTTGATAGTTTACTATGTACAAGTTATATGTAGGAGATATTTCAGTAGAGAAAAATAATTTTAATCAACTATATGAAGATAATTATAATTATTGAAATTCCTAAAATAACCTAAACATTGTTAATAATTATATTTTCAAAATCCCAGGTATGCTCTTATTAGTGATATTTAGAAGTTTTATTAATTTGTAACCTGGGATTTTAGGAGGTTGAGGAATCACACCTTGTGACTCTCAAGGTCTACTCCCAGTTTGATGTTTGGGGGTCACTCCAGGTAGTACTTGGAACCTATGTAGTATCAGAGGTCAGATCTGTGCCTCCTGATTTTTGTTTATGGGGGGGGGGTGTTAGGGCCACAACCGGCGACATTCAGGGGTTACTCCTGGCTCTGTGCTCATAAATTACTCCCGCAGGCTCAAGGGATCATATGGGATGCCTGGAATTGAACCCAGATCTGTCCTGGGTCAGCAGCATGCAAGGCAAATATCCTACTGCTGTGCTATGTCTCTGGCCCCTGGTTTGTGTCTCATGAAAGCAAAGCATGCTTTTCAGCCAATTGATATGTCTCTCCAGCCCTAATTTTAATGTTTACACAATTACATTGAACTTCACCAATTTCTAGATACAATCATAGAGACCTCTGCAAACTGGAGGTTAGTACATGTAAATGCTGGTTCTGTAGGGCCTGAACAAAACTTTGTATTGATCTTTTTTCCCAGTTGGACAAGGATGGATTTATATCATGAATACCACTTAGGAGAGCTTCCTGAGCCAACCAAATACATTTTTATAAATTTATTTATGTTCTATAATTTAATAATTTCTATTATGAAGTAATAGGCTGTTTTAGGAGTAAATATTTCTAGCCTAGTAGTCCTTAAAGTAAAGTCATTTAAAGTAATAAGTCCATTCTTTATGTCATTCACTTCAAATCCTAAACAGGAATAAATTTTTGATGGGGTTTATGAAATTCTGCGAAATAAAAAGTCATTTTCTGAGGAACACCAATGGCTGTCTAACAGGCATGTGAAAATATGTTCATCATCATTTATTATTTAGGGAAATCAAAATCAAAACAAGATACCATCTTCCACCATTGAGAATATTACAAAATCTCACATACTAGAACTTGCTATTCTGGCAGGGATATGGTGAAAAGGAACTCTCATCCACCGTTGGTGGGGATGTTGACTGCTGTAAGAACTAACATACTATTTTAACAGTATGGAGAATTTTCAGTAAACCTGGAATTAAACTGTTATACAACCCAGCAATTCCATATTTAGGCATCTCTTCCCTGGAGAGAAAATGATGCACTCAAAAGAACATATACTTCTAATTATTATTGCATTGTTCAGTACTATAGCTAAGATTCAGATTCAACTTAGATGTCCTAAGGCAAATAAGTAGATTATCTGGTGCTTGAGCTATAACACATAAGAGAAGGCATTTGCCTTGCACACAGCTGACCTGGGTTTGATCCCCAACTCTATATATTTCCCCTGCCAGGAGCTATTTCTGAGCACATAGCACCCGAGTGCTGCAGGGTATGAATCAAATATCAAGAAAGAAAAGTAAATTATGTGATAATTCAATGCATACATTTAAATATTTTAAAGAGATCTACAAATCAAGATAAATTTATTAGTACTAAAATAAATAAAAGTATGACCAAATAAAACCCATATTATTTTGTAAATCTGTAAAAGATAAAACACCCAATACTGGGCCAGCGAATTCTCTCAAGCACAGAGCTATTTTCTTAAAACATAATATGATGGATGAGACATCTGAATTATTTTTACAAGTTATGAAGACGTTAAGAGCACAAAAATCCTACCACCTCCAGTATAAACAAGGTATGCTTTAAAAGATAGTTCTATCAAAGTTGTGCTCAGATGAGTCTTAAGCCACCTGCAGACTAGAGAGACAACTCAGTGGCCCCTTCACCCTTTTTTTTAGTTGTGTCTTAGACATCCTAGACAGAGTTGCTTGCTATGGAGAAAATTTACTCAACATACAGTGGCTGCTTAATGGAACTGAACAGAAGCCCTTCTTTGCGCCTTTTGACAGAAAAGTTTAATCTCAGACAGAAAAACTTTAAAAGCTTTGTAAAAGCTGCTAATATTATCTATTTGTGTATGTGTAAAGAATGTGCTTCAGGCAATGTGACAATAATTCCTAAGAAATATACCAAAATGAAGCTAATATCTTCAGATATATAAATCACAGCACCTGTTTGTTTATGAAATCAAAATATAAGTGTCATAATTTTCAAATAGGACTCAACAATGAATTTCATTCTTGTTTATCATAACTTTTAAAATACACTTTATTCTTTTAAAAAGAAAAGCAAACGGAAAAAAGAATATAGGGCGTACTTAGAATTTCTTGTGTATTTTTAATTTTACAAAATCACGTGAGAAACAGCATTCTTAAAATTATAACTAAGTGTCACTTGTTCTTATTTGTGAAACAAGGTCACTTTTTAAAACTAATTTTAAAACATTTTTTGTGATTATTTTATTAAAAATATAGCATAATCACTATTTGCACTGCATTTTAATTATACTAGATATCGTATCAAGAGATGATTAGAGATGAGTAAGAGTTTCAGTAGTTTATCTGCAAATGGTACTTATTCTTCCTTATGTTTCTTTCAGACACTATGGTTTCAATGTTTGTTATTGAAGGGAAATCTTGTTTGTCACTTTATCACCTTTCACAATCCAGTTTTCCAATGATCATTTTCATAGTGTCCCCTTTTCTATCCTAATTGCACTTCTCCACTCTTTGTGGCAAGCTTTCTATCATGGATTGGTCCTCCTTGTCTTTGGATATTATTACCGTACTTTCTTTTTTTAAAAAATATCTCACAAATCAGTGTGATTATACTATATCGATTCATCTCTGTTTGACTCATTTTGCTCAACGTAATCCTCTCCATAGCTATTCCCATATATTAGCAAAATTAACTACTTCATTTTAGTACTTCATTTTCCTAGTAGTTGTGTAGTATTCCACTGTGTACATGTACCACAGTTTCTTTATTTGTTCTTGGGCACTTGTGTTGTTTCCAGATACTGGTTATTGTGTATAATACAGCAACATAGGACGTACATAGGAGGGCTAATGCAGAGGGCTTTTATGCACTGGGCCCCATTCAGTATGGCTGCGCCATATCAGAAGGTCAAGACTCTTTTTTTTTTTTAAATGTCCATATTGTTTTCCCAAAAAGCTGGACAAGTTGATATTTCCAACATCAGTAAATGAGAGTCTCTTCCCATATCTACACTATATCTCCCCATATCTAACCCTAACCCTAAATCTAAACCTAACTTAACCTTAACCAAAACCCTATTCTTATTGTTCTTGTTCTTTGTATGTGTGCTAGTCTTTGTGATGTAAGATGATATATCATTGTTTTGATTTACGTTTTCCTGATTAATGATAATATTTTTTTCATATGCTTTTTGACAATCTGTAGTACTTCTTCCTGAAAGTTTCTGTTGTCAATTTCCTACATTTTTGGATGGAGTTAGATTATATTTTCTTGTTAAGCTAGATCAGTGTCAAACTTCTTAGATATTGACCATTTAGAAGATAGGTAATGAGTGAATACTTTCTCACATTCTGTGAGCATTTTTATATCCTAGTCACCATTTTTGAGTGATAATTTTTGTTTAATATAATCCATTTATTTATCTTTTCTTTTACCTCCTTGGTGAGTGGTGTTTTTTCTATTAAGATACCTTTATCTAATGCCGTAGAGTGTTATGCCTAATGTTTCTTCTAAGTACCTGTGGATTCAGGTCTTTAATCCATTCTGATTTAAAGTTTTACATGGCATTAAAGAGAGGTCTGAGCTCACTTTTTTGCATGTAACTGAATGGTTTTCTCAGCAATACTTATTGAAGAGGCTTTTCTTGCTCCACTTTGTTTTATTGTTAGCATTTTTAAATTAACTTGGGCAATAAATCATAATAGGATTTAATTCTGAGAATTTTTAAAAAAACAAGTGGATTAATAAATAAAATAATGCTAAAACTGTATTTGTCACATACATATCTAGATAATTGTATTTTACTCAGAAATAAATGTTATCCAGAAATATTTTTTGTAATTTAGATACTTGAAGTATATTAATTCTCCTTAAATTTTTATCTATGACTCTTTATTTCATTCCCTAAGTCCTCAAACTTTTAAGCTGATTAAAATACTAGATCCTTAAATGCAAAGCTAATATGTATCTTAAGTACAATTCAGGGCCCATAGACATAGTGCAGTGGATAGGGAGCTAGTTTTTATTATGGTTTTATCTTTGGCACTCAATATGGTCCCCTTAATCCCGCCAGGACTGATCCCTGAGAAGACAAGAATAATACGAGTATTGCCTGCATGTGAACCTCCCTTTCCCCCAAAATAAGAGCTTTCAGAACAATTTAATTCACTTATATATGCAGAGTTTTTATACATATGGGTAAACAATCATCTACATTTTTTAAAATTTGCTATCAAACAAAATATTGTTGGTAGGCAAAATCAAATAATCTATATTTTTGCAGTAGTATAAATTACCAAACATTTGTCATGATAAGATGATTTTATAATAGAATCTTTCACTTTTCCTTTGTATACTCCAATATGAAAATATGGATTTTCTCTCCTTTAAAGTATTTCTATTATGTCATAGTGTCAGTATGAAGTAGAATTGCTTAGAAAAACAATAGATTAGGTGCAACTGTAAATTATTATTTTGGTACCACCTCTAATTTACTGAGCACATCTGCATTTTAACCTGAAGAACATTATTGAAAAAGACTAGATGAAGAATGGCTGAAGCTGTCATCCAGTTTTTATATTGTCACTAAATAGAAGATACTGAAAACTTGTGGCAGCTAAAGAAAAGGAGGAGGAAGAAAAAGGGGAGAAGTAGGAGAATGAGAAGGAGAAGAGGGAGGATAAGGAAAAGAAAGACATAATAGGGGAACAAGAATAAGGAAAAAGAAGGAGGAGGAGGACAGATGTGGGGGAGAAAAAGAAGTAGGACGAGGAGAAAGAGAGGAGGATGAGGAGGAGGAGAAAGAAGAAGGAGAAAGAAGAGAAGGAGGAGGAGGAAGAAGGAGGAGGAGGAGAAGGAGCAGGAGAGGAAAGAAGGGGAGGAGGCAGGAAAAGAAGAATGAGAAAAAGAAGGAGGAGGAGGAGAGGAGGTGGTGGAGAAAGAGGAGGAGGAGAAAGAGGAGGATCAAGGAGGAGGAGGAGAAGAAGATGATGATGATAATGACGATGATGAAAAAGAAGAAAAAGAAGAAGAAAGAAAGAAGAAGAAAGAAGGAGGAGGAAAAGGGAGAGGAGGAGGAGAAGGGGAGCAGGAGGAAAAGGGGGAAGAGAAGGAAGAAGAAAAAGAACAATTAGAATAAGAAGAATTAGTAGAAGAAGAAGAAGAAGAAGAAGAAGAAGAAGAAGAAGAAGAAGAAGAAGAAGAAGAAGAAGAAAAGAAGAAGAAGAAAGAAGAAGAAGGAGAAGAAGAAAAGAAGAAAAAGAAGAAGAAGAAGAAGAAGAAGAAGAAGAAGAAGAAGAAGAAGAAGAGGAGGAGGAGGAGGAGGAGGAAGAGGAGGAGAAAGAGTCTCAAACAGAGATGGATCTTGTAGAATATTTAGTTGAATTATTCCAATATTTAGACTTGAATTTTGCAAGGTTTAGTTTATATTTCCAAATTCCGTGCATTTTGAGTTAGAAATTTCAGCATCTGATTAAAGATTAAGTATCGGCTTACTCTTATTAACCCTTAAAAATGAGTATCTCTGTGTCTCTGTCTCTCTCTCGCTCTCTCTGTGTCTCTCTCTCTCCTTTCCATTATGGAAAGGCCCATGTGCTCTCTTGAATGCTTATTCCTCTCTTTCTCTCCAATCATATCGTTCTAAGTAACTTTTCTTTAATAAATGCAGAGGGGTGGGGAGGAGGGAAACTGGGGACATTGGTGTTGGGAAATATTCATGGGAGGTGTTCATTGTAAGACAGAAGTCAAATCATGAATAACTGCAATCATGGACTTTAAATAAAAAGAAAAATATATTATCTTGCCTTACTTGACAGAGAGAGAAAAAAGAGAGAGAGAGGTTAAGGTTAGAGAAACATCATAATGTAAGCTATAGTTCCCCAAGCACACCAGAAGTGATTCCTGAGTAAGAGTAAACCCTGGTCATAAAACAAACCCATGAAATATATTAAGATAATATGTCGAAAATATAATTCTTTTAAGAAAAAAGATTAACTGTTTGATTCACTTTGTTTCTTATGTTTTGCCCCTGTCTTTTCATATGTTTAATTACTATATTAAAATTTATGTCTACAACTTTGATTTAATCTGCAGAACAGCGTTTTAGAAATTAATGACATTATGTAATAAAAATAACCATAGCAGTAATGTTTATATATCTAGGGGTCTTCGTCATTTAAGTAGAAAATGATATTGTCATGCTGTGTTTCATTCAGCATGGTTAAAAACAAGTCAGACGATCTAGTGAAATATCTTAAACCTGGCCTCAAAACCTAAGCAGGAAGTAAAGAATAGGCAGGGACCTAGGTAGTCAGAAGGAGGTGGAGTGATGGCCTCACATAAATGATAACCCAGAAGATGCTCCATGTCGCCTTGACTTCGACATAGTCTCGGTACAAAAAACAGGATCTATAACTACAGAAACCTGACAGCAACAACCGTGACTGTGAAGAACTTTTACTGGGACCACAGAGAAAGGCTTTGGCGCTAGACAATTAAGTATGCCTGGAGCCTGAAGTTGGTCATATGCCAGGATACTATCTGGGTAAGGTCTCCCTGGATTTAGGCCAAAGGTTTTTCCTTTCTATTTTCCCCAAATATTGTTGTGCCTCTGAAGAAAATAAAATGCCACACACACAACTTTTTTTTTTATTACTTATTGTATTTTAATCTCTTTTCTTTCAAATAGGGTCTCCCACCTTTTTCATAGAACCTTGAGGCACGGATTACTTGATTTTTCCACATATTTCCCCATTTTTCTATAAAACTAAGATGGAAGATACAAAGCAAGGCTGGGGGCAAGGGGTCATGTAGTCTTGAATGCATTTGTAGGGAAATAAATAAGGACAGAACTAAATATCCAAGCCAAAGTCAATGGCTATAGAATCAAGAGACTTACACTTTAGCAATTTAAACTTAAATGGGCCTTTTCTACTGACAGGCCAGGGAGCAAAGCGTGTTGGGATAGGACACTCTGGGGCCATTGGTGATTGGAGGTCGATACTGACGGTGGGAATGGCTCTGACTCACTATATATCTGAAATTCAACTATGAAGAAGTCTGTAGATCACAATGGCTTCAATAAAATATTTTTTTTAAGAAATGATAAACTTGCGGTGGGGGTAAAAAGAAATGATAAACTTCACTTTGTTATTTATGGTTGTGATCTTTGTAATAACTCATGTTTTCAAGTAACTGTAGCATTTCTTATTAAAAATAATGTTAATTGGGGCCGGTGAGGTGGCGCTAGAGGTAAGGTGTCTGCCTTGCAAGCTCTAGCCAAGGAAAGATCGTGGTTCGATCCCCTGGCATCCCATATGGTCCCCCCAAGCCAGGGGCGATTTCTGAGTGCTTAGCCAGGAGTAACCCCTGAGCATCAAACGAGTGTGGCGCAAAAAAAAATAATGTTAATAAACATTAAATAAATGTCAATCTATATCCCTCTCATTCACTATCTTAGATTTTATACCTACTCCTTAGTTCACTGTCTTTGCATCCACTTAAGCTAATGTATCTACCTGCAGTTTGCAGTTGTGTGTGTGCGTGTGTGTGTGTGTGTGTGTGTGTGTGTGTGTGTGTGTGTGATTAGTCTGTGTGGTTATCTTTAAGTATTTTTAAATTTTAGGTCTAAAAACAAAATATTATAACCTTAATAAATTTCCCCTTTTTAACTTGTGTTTCAAAATACTAATGCATTGATTTATTTTGCAAGGGTGGCAAAATTTATTTATTCTGTTGCTAATGAATTCATGGATTATGAAGGCCTTTTTCTTTAGATTTTTCTCTTTTTCTATTATGCATAAAGGTGCTAAGAACATTTAATTTTGCTGCATCTGTTAAAATTATTTTCTGGGATACACATTTACAAATATCATGGGCTGTTTTATTGAAACTTGAATTTTAAGAGGCAATACCAAATTGTTTTCTCAAATTCTTTTCCTTTTTAGATACAAACAAGCATTGAGGGAGTACAGATGTTTGCCAACACTTTACAGAGACTTTGAAATTTTTGCAAGCCTATATATAAGAAGTGGTTTAATTCTTCCAACTTGCTTACCTTGATTCCCAAAAAGATTAAGTATTGTATTTTTCTTGACCATTTCTTCTTCTACTAAAACATATCACTTGATTTAATACATTTTTATTTGGATTTGCATTTAATGAATAAAGATGGTTTTGTATACACAAAAGTTTTGTATACCTTTTCCCAACTCAGACTCATTTTTGTATAATTTCAGGATAAAGTTTTGAAGAAAAGTTCAAAGATCAAAGTTTTATGTACTTTATTCACTGGGGAATTAAACATTTTCTCATGTAATGCCCTTTGAAATTTTTGCAATGTGGACCTTCTCATTTACATTCTTAATTCATTTAAATAATCATATTTTGTTCAATATGCATTTATTTTGTTCTTTTCATATGTAGAACAATTGTACCAGGAGGACTTAAATTACCTATAGTGCTAGAAAAATAGTACAGGGTTTAAGGTGTTGCATTGTTTACAATTGACACCAGAACAATCCCTAAAACTGCTTAAAGTTCCTGAACAGGACTAGACTAGGATCTCAGGATCAACAAACAAAAACAAACAAATAAACAAACAAACACTTTTCTGAATGAAAGAACATTGCTTTATTCCATAAAGGGCTATATCCAAGATATATAAAATATTCATTATAATTAAAAGCCAAAATAACAAATAAGCCTATTTAAAAATGTGGAAATGGGTAAATATTTTCTTTAAGAGACCAAAAGATAACCAGAAGACATAGAGGACACTGTTTATCATCACTGATAATCAAGGAAGTATGAAGCAAAACAGAAATGAACATTTAATATAGATGAGAAATGCATATGTCAAAAAGACTGGAAATGACCAGTGTCAATGAAGAGGTGGTGAAAATAGAAACCCTAATTCACTGTACCTGGTGATGTTAATTCACTGGTAATAATTCACTGGTATTGCAATGGTAATTCACTAGATGGTGAATTCACATGGTAATTCACTATCCATGGTTCAGCTTGGTGGAGAAACAGTATGGTAATTTTCCGAATAAAGTACCAATAAAGCTTTCATATGACCCAACTATTATAATTACTGGCTTCTACAACCCAAACATCACAAATAATTTTAAAAGATATATACTTACCTATGTTCATTGCAGGGCTGTGTCTATTAGTTACTATATGAAAACAACCCGAATTTTCTAAGGAAGAAGTGCAGATTATATATTGCAGATCTACTTTTTAATTTAAAGTTTTATTTTAATAATTTACTTGTGGAAATTTGGGTTGGGCCATATCTACCTCTGTTCAGGACTTCCTCCTGAAAATACTCAGGAAATCAGATATACCAGGGTTCAAACAAGAGGCAAATGCATATAAGACAACTTATTTTTACCCCTGTCCTATCCCTCTAGTCCTCTTATTCTTTAAATAAAAGTCTTAACCTTACTTAAGCACTTTTAAATAGCAAATATTAAATAGACTGGCCCTCAAAAGTTGGTTTATTTTTGGCGCAGGAGGGGGGAACACCCAGTGATGCTCAAGAACTACTCCTGGCTATGTGCTCATAAATCACTCTTGGCTTGGGGGACCAATTGGGATGCTTGGGATCGAGCTCAAGTCTGTCCTGGGTCAGCAGCGTGCAAGGGAAATGCCCTACCACTGTACTAGCATTTCGGTTCCTAGTCCTTCAAAGTTTTTATGATTATATTGATATCATGGTATTTTTAGTAATATAGTTAACACAGATGATGGATAAATTGCCCATATTAACTATTTATTTATTTAGGTATCTATGATATCAGTTGGATGTACAACATTAGTTAGTGAAAGATAAATTCTATTATATTTTACATTCCAAATGTTCTACTTGGGAGCAGAGTGGTAGGCTGTTTGCCTTGCTTGTGGTTGACCCAGGATGGGTTGATTCCCAGCATTATATGATCCCTGAGCCAGGAGCAATTTCTAAGCATAGAGCCAAGAGTAACCCCTGAACACTACTGGGTGTGACTCAACCCCCTAAAAAACTCAAACCCAATTGTGCTACTTATTTTCTTTCCATGTGTTTTCATTAAAAGCAAGCTGCTAAGTTTAGATGAAACTCAGAAGGGGAACAAAGGTTATATCCCAGATTTAGGGAAATCTAAATATATGTATCAAGATTCTTAATAGATTATTGTTTCTGAAGGAAGAATGTGTTGAGACTGGAAAAACCGATTTCTCTTAATAATATCCACTATTTTAGCATTTATTATTTATTATAAGAGATCATTACTGTGATATTCTATTCTATCATTTTATGTTGTCTTCACCCTTCGTTTTATTATAATATTTCGAGCTATGTGCTTCTTAGACTTTCTTTTTTAATTGTTCAGCATTTTCAAATCTAAATATTATTGGTCTCTAACAAACAGGAGAGGAAGTTGGAAGAAAATAATAGTATCTACACAAGATAAATTGCTTTTCAATTTAACTTTTATTTTCCTTTATCCAAAATCCTATCAGCAGGAAACAGTGAAAGGTTGCAAGAGAAAAGAGCATGTTGAGTTTTGGGTTTTCTAAAGTGAAATCAGATCATTAAGCAGTGCCATTACTGAGTATTAGTTTTTTCTTTCTGAGCTTTTTCTGTCTGCTGAGAGGTCTCAGGATAGAGCTTGTGTGGCTCCCCAGAGGGGACCCCTATATCGGGGGCCCTATCCTACACTGGCCAGCAGTGAGGAAACCTGTGGAGAGCCACACAACGTGATAGGGTTCGTGCTCTTCTGAGTACCTGTGGAGGCAAAAGTTAGTAATGACTCATGAGATCAAAAGAGAAATCAAGAGTAGTTTTATTTCAGGCAGGATGTGATTATATACTTTTCAGCGATGGGGAAGCGGGGGTAGGGAAAGGCATGGCTATCACCAATCATATTTCGCCAGATTAGTCTTTTGCTCACAGCCCTCAGTAGAGCCGGGTGAAGTTAGTGGGGCTGAGTGAAAAAACCACAAATCACGGATGTCACGTACACATTTTCAGATGACAGTTACAGATTACCAGAGACCAACAGTTAAATTCTTAAGTAACATGTTGTTCTTTATGCTACTGATGTAAAAGGTTTTGTTACTGGTACTCATAAACCTGTATGACACTATTTCCTTTTTCATGGCCATGATTTCTTGATCACAGTGAGAACTGGCAAGAACTGTTTGTCCCTGACATATTTTTTTAGAGCTGCGTATATCCTGTTGGCCTGTCCTTTGCAGACTTTCTGGTTTCGGTTCCCATTCTTCACAATCAGGCAGGCATGAAGGCAAGCAGGCAATGCATAGCAACACTGGGGGAGTTCTACTCTCCCGGCTCCTCACAAGCTTGCTACCCAAGCAGTTGACAATGGAAAAATAGCACTGTAATGAAATCATTATTCATTGGGAAAAATAATTAGGAAAGTTATCAAATGACATTTGTTTCAAATAATGCCATTAAATTACATTCCTTAACCTTCTTATGTTTATATATTTCATATCAAAATATATAGTATATATGAATATATATTATACAATATATATAGTATCCTGCTGAATTCCACTATAATTTTAGCAAACATCTAACTCTTGAACTTTATACCTTCATGTATTTCATTAATCTTTGCTCAACAAATGATAGAGCTCTGATTTTCTGTTCAGGTTGAATCAACATGGCAAATATATGAAAACAATTTATTTTCCTGTTCATAGTCTTGGTTTTTATTGCATTGTCAGATGGCTCCCACATTTGCCTGTCTCATCACTAATGATGTTTCATTACACAAATGTTATTTTGTTTTTGAATTGGTACTGCTTTGCTGTTTATTTCTTGATGTTTTTAATGCTATACATATTTCTATAATCCTCACCTATGTATAGAATTAAAATGTCAACTTCCATAAAGAGTTCAAGGAATAATTCTTTTTGGGTCCCTAATGCATCTTTATATTTGACCTGTTTAACTATGAAATAAATGTATGCTATTTCTGCTGTAATAATGGCCTTCCTAATTATATCTAGCATAAGATTTAGAGAGAAATTCCTGGGAATAATCTTCCAAGCTAAAGAAAAAGAGTGTTTGAAATTACTACTCTCTGCTTCCTTTTTAAATAGATTTAGTTTTGTGTAGACATTAAGCACATTTTCAATATCTATCTTATCACTTACAGCAATAATCCTAAGTAAAAAA